>NW_020539727.1:8014285-8053424 GCF_003426905.1 Ctenocephalides felis | reverse complement strand
TTTTGTCTTCAACGAGATTCAATATAAATTTATTATATTCCATGGCACATTTATTCTCTAAGAAAAGTCTTATTCCATGAGGACATAATACAGCATAATAATTACATAATAATTTTGTAAAAAAAACGTGATTCAATTAATGCAAGTTCATATAGGGTTTAGCGCTCGACTTACGCATGACATGACGGGAGTGGATACTCGCGACATCAGCGCTTACGGCGTCGTAGTGTTCAACTTCGCGTTGGCGTTTTCGTTGCATTTGTACGGATTTACACCCGTGTAGCCTAAAGAAATTTTTACACCCATATCGCGCCTAAAGAAGTTTTACTTCAAAATAGTCAATAAATTCAGTTTAATAATTTTACAAGAAATGAATTAAAATATTAGTTATTCCGATGGATATTTTTGACGAAATACCAGATCAAGGTTATATACAGTGTTATTTTCGTAAAAAACGAGCCTATCCAATTTATATTTTGCATTGATTGAAGCTGTGGGGTAAAAAGAGACAAATCACAAATTTTAGAAAAAATAGTAAAAAAAACACATTAACTGTAAATTTCACTCAACGTATTTCGAAATTTGATTTCAATAGCTAAATCTAAATTTATATTTATTATTATACAACTTACACCAAGTTAATTTTGTGAAGAAAACCTTCACATCAACTTACATATATACATACTTATTTTTTCCAATTTTTATTTTTGGATTTTTCCAGAAATTTTCCTTCCGGGAAATTAACAATTTATAAAATAAAAATGATACATATATGATATAAATTTATATAAAACTATAGTCAAGCAAATGTTTATATTAATAACAACAATTTATATTGATAACAACATTAAACCTTATTTTTTTAAACAAAATCTAGAATATTTATAACACAAGACTCTCATAAAACAAAATAAAAATATAGTAAATACAATATTAATTTTTATAATAAATAATATATAATAAAAATCAGTACCTTAAACATCGTTATGTTCTCTTTATCACTACAATTGAACACTGATTTATATTTTAACTATTTCACATATTTATGTGATTTTTATTTTATTGATATCACATAAAGGTCATATTTGATAATTGAACCACATTTTTTTTACAAACTATGTATAACGCAAAAAATATTTACGTAAATAATATTTTGCAAATTGTCAGTTAAAAAGAGACTTAATGTTTTTTTAAATATTTTTTATTATTTATCAAATAGTTTGTATTATCTGGATTTTTATATGAAGGAAAAATCTTCAATTAAAAGGCCTGTTGAAAAAATCAATATGAAAATTTATAATTATTGATATTCAGAGTTTGATATATCGTATTTACATTTGGGGAGAGATTTGAATAAATATTTCGAGTTATTTTAGTTTGATAATCATGTGGATTGAATTAAAAATCAATACTTAACAGTTGAATGATGATTTTATCAGACATCAATATTTTTGGTACATTTTTTTATGTATATAAAATCATGACATACTTAATCTAAAATGAAGCTAATTTGCTCCGACATTTTCAATCCAAGATTTTTGAATAGTATAGTCACAATTTTAAAGTTTGCTGGACTTTATTCTTATTGATCAAGTCAAGTTCATGCAACTTGCCTTAAGGCAACATGTCACTCACTACTAGTTAATTTTAAGAAAAATATGGAATCTGCAGAAATTTGAACTATGGAACTATGTTTGGAAATATGGAACAGTTATTATTATTATTATGAAAAGTTTTGAAAATAAACAGTTTTACTGTTAATTTAATTTGATTATGACACCTTGATTATTTTACATTGACCAATAATTTTATATCAAAAAATTGCCTGAAATTTTTGCAAAAACATTGACAAATTTCGTTGTAAACTTTGATAATTAAAAAGAAACGGTACAACCGATCATCGCACAAAATTATTCAAATCGAGTCCTTATCGAGATTCATCAAGTAAGAAAATGAAATAAGTTAACAAGAAAATCAATTATTGTTTGTTCCTAAATATAATTATATTGTATCAAAAAATACATACATATAGTTCATAATTTAAATAAGGCAATATGATAAATTTTCATTTATTTTCACAAACTTGTTATGAACACTTTTAATAAAAAATCATTTAACTATAAAAACTATGATAAGCAATACTAGTATACCGGTATACCAAAAACCGGTATACCACAAAACTGGCATACCGACAAATCGGTATACTGGAAAACAAGTTATACCGTCTGATCTTTCGGCGGTAAAAATGCCGGTATTTAGTTTAAAAAATCCCTTGAGTTTGTTTTTTAGAACTATCTTAAATCTAAATTTCAAAGTCGCTTTAAACATATGAATCTTTAGGTGGTTTTATTGTATAAACAAGTGTCAAAAATATTATATCTTTTCCACTGCGTAATTCTTAATAATAAAAATTATGATACTAACTTAGCATTATATATATTTTTCTATATAATTCTAAAATATATTATTACAATATTTGTTTTATTTTTATATATAAAATAACATTAAAAGCAATACAATAATGATAATGAAACCAATATTAAAAATCATATTTATTTATAATTCTGAACATCAAAATTTTAAAACTGATATTTTTTAGACTTTACATTTTGTTCACAAAATTTCCTGCAAATTTTATTTATACACTTTTAGTGAAATATATGCTTTAAATTTATACAACGTGCATTATACTTAATAGTAATAATAATAATAATAATAATAATAATAATAATAATACAATATTTATTACTTAAACACTAAATAAAACTTATAAAAGTTCATATATTACATAATTACTTATAATTAATACATTTTGATGATATTAGACTTAAATATAAACTTTAGTTCCATCAATCCAACAATTCGAATGAAATTAAATTTAAATTATATTTTATGTATAGTTCATTTAATCAAATGTCAAACACTTTACTATTTTCCTTAAATATACATACTACTACTTCCAAACATAACACTACTTCTATAACTACCACTGCTTCCATACATTCCAGTCCAAATATCAATTTAGAAAAGGACCATTTCTGAATTTCGGATTGCCAATTTCAATAATAGTTCCAATTTATTTATAGTTATGACTAAATGCCAAAGTTGTCTACTTTACTATTTTTACCACTACTTCTATAACTACCACTACTTCCATACATTCCGGACCAAATATCAGTTTGGAAAAGAAAATTGAGGTTCATCGGTTGCCAATTTGAATAGTAGCTCTAATTTATCTATAGTTCACCTAACCAATAATCCAAAAATTTAACTTTATTATTTTTCTTGAAGATACCTACTACTACTTCCAAACATAATACTACTTCTATTACTATCACTACTTCCATACATTTCGGACCAAATATCAGTTTAGAAATCGCAAATTCGGCGTCATCGGTTGCCAATTTGAATAGTAGCTCCAATTTATTTAAAGTTTATCTAATCAAATACCAATAAGTCTACTTTACTATTTTTCTTAAAGATACCTACCACTACTTCTATAACCACCACTACTTTCATACATTCCAGACCAAATATCAATATAGAAAAGGAAAATTGGGCTTTAACGGTTGCCAATTTGAATAATATAACCAATTTATCTACAGTTTGTCTAAAAAAATGGCAATAATTCTACTGTACTATTTTTCTTAAAGATACATACCACTACTTCCAAACATAATACTACTTCTATAACTGTCACTACTTCCATACATTCTAGGCCAAATATTAGTTTGGAAAAAGAAAATTGGGCTTCATAGGTTGCCAATTTGAACAGTATCTCCAATTTATCTTTACTGCATCTAACCAATAATCCAAAAATTTTACTTCACTATTTTTCTTGAAGATACCTACCACTATCAAATATCAGTTTGGAAAAGGAAAATTGGGCGTCATCGGTTACCAATTTGAATAGTAGCTTCAATTTATTTAAAGTTCATCTAATTAAATGCCAATAAGTCTACTCTACTATTCTTCTTAAAGATACCTACCACTACTTTTATAACTACCATTATTTCCATACATTTCAGACCAAATATCAGTTTGGAAAAGGAAAATTGGGCGTCATCGGTTACCAATTAAAATAGTAGCTTCAATTTATTTAAAGTTTATCTAATTAAATGCCAATAAGTCTACTTTACAATTTTTCTTAAAGATACCTACCACTACTTCTATAACTACCACTATTTCCATACATTTCAGACCAAATATCAGTTTGGAGAAGAAAAATTGGTCATCATCGGTTGCCAATTTGAATGATAGCTCCAACTTACCTATAGTTCATCTAACCAATAATCCAAAAATTTTACTTTACTATTTTTCTTAAAGATACATACCACTACTTCCAAACATAATACTACTTCTATAACTACCATTACTTCCATACATGCCGGACAAAAAATCAGTTCGGAAAAGGAAAATTGAACATCATTGGTTGACAATTTCAATAATAGCTCCAATTTATCTACAGTTTGTCTAAACAAATGCCAATAATTCTACTTTACTTTTATCCTTAAAGATACATACCGCTACTACCAGACATATTACTACTTCTATAACTACCACTACTTCCATACATTCCGGACCAAATATCAGTTTGGAAAAGAAAAATTGGTCATCATCGATTGCCAATTTGAATAATTCGTCCAGTTTATCTACAGTTTGCCTAAACAAATGCCAATAATTCTACTTTACTATTTTTTTTAGATCTATACCACTACTTCCAAACATAATACTCTTCTATAACTATCACTACTTTCATATAATCCAGACCAAATATCAATTTGGAAAAGGAAAATTGGACATCATTGGTTGCCAATTTCAATAATAGCTCCAATTTATCTGGAGTTCGTCTAAACAAATGCCAATAATTCTACTTTACTATTTTTCTTAAAGATACCTACCACTACTTCCATACCATTATTTCCATACATTTCAGACCAAATATTAGTTTGGAAATGGAAAATTGGGCGTCATCGGTTGCCAATTGGAATAGTAGCTCCAATTTATCTATAGTTCATCTAACTAAATACCAATGAGTTGTCTACTTAACTATTTTCCTTAAAGAAACATTACAATTTTTTTGATTATACATTTTTTATGGTATAAAACAATATGTATACATGTTGTAACTATTTATAAACAGTTATTTTCCAAATTATATACTTAAATGTTATTTATAATTCTGCAAATTCAAATTTTAGAAATGTTATTTTCAGATTAACATATTTTATTTATTAATCATATTTCTCGCCAATTCCATTTATAAAATTTTTACATTATTTTATTAAACAAAATATTTTTTGTAGAATTAATAATTATAAAACGTGCATTATACTTAAAAGTAACAATCATAATACAATAATTATTTTTTGCAAACTATAATTTTTAATTATTTAAATTTTGATAATGGTTAGACTTAAACATATATTTCAATTTTAAATTTTGTTGAAAAGTTACTGTTTCCATAATTTTTACTATAGAAATGTAATACTATATTATACTCCTCAATACACAAAATTCTGCCACTTCTCCTTGACGAATATACTCGTCAACCACAGTTTACTGGTTAAAATATATACTAGGTATATTTCAATATCATCCACCAATCCAATATTTCAAATGAAATTAAAATGAATTACGTTTTATATGACCAAACGTATCTTCAATAGGAATTTTCTATTACTTCATTTATCTTAAAGATACATACCACTACTGCCAAACATATTACTACTTCTATAACTATCACTACTTCCATACATTCGGGACCAAATATCAATTTGGAAATGGAAAATTGGGAGTCATTTGTTGCCAATTTGAATAATAGCTCCAATTTATCTATAGTTCATCTAACCAAAAATCTAAAAATTCTACTTTACTATTTTTCTTAAAGATACCTACCACTACTTCTCTAACTACCACTACTTCCATACTTTCCAGACCAAATATCAGTTTGGAGAAGAAAAATTGGAAATAATCGGTTGCCAATTTGAATAGTACTTCTAATTTATCTATAGTTCATCTAACCAATAATCCAAAAATTTTACTTTACTATTTTTCTTAAATATTCCTACTTCTATAACTACCACTACCTCCATACATTCCAGACCAAATTTCAATTTGGAGAAGAAAAATTGGTCATCATCGGTTGCCAATTTGAATAGTACCTCCAATTTATCTATAGTTTATCTAACCAAATGCCAATAAGTCAACTTTACTATTTTCCTTAAAGATACCTACCACTACTTCTACAACTACTACTACTTCCATACATTCTAGACCAAATATCAGTTTGGAGAAGAAAAATTGGTCATCATCGGTTGCCAATTTGAATAGTACCTCCAATTTATCTATAGTTTATCTAACCAAATGCCAATAAGTCAACTTTACTATTTTCCTTAAAGATACATACCACTACTCCCAAACATAACTACCATTTTTCCATACACTCCATACCAAATATCAGTTTGGACATGGAAAATTGGGCGTCATCGGTTGCCAATTTGAGTAGTAGCTCCAAATTATTTAATGTTCATCTATCCAAATGCCAATAAGTCTACTTTACTATTTTCCTTAAAGATACATACCACTGCTACCAAACATATTGCTACTTCCATAACTACCACTACTTCCATACATCCCAGACCAAATATCAGTTTGGTAGTACGGCGGGTAATACATGAAAGGAAAATTTGGCATCATAGGTTGCCAATTTGAATAGTAACTCCAGAATCCATAGAAGCATTTTCCATAAAAGCACTTTATTGATCCAGGCATTCCTTGGTAGGTCGGTCTATATCCTGGTAAGGATGATAGTTGGCTGACAGCAGTAGATGATGATGCCTGGAACATCCTGTTGGAATCTCTGGAATAGTATTCACCATCTCCTGAATTGTGATCTCCAAAGTTTGCTGATATTGGAATCGGTTGAGGAACGTTGTCGTCAATCCTTGAATGGGATGCAGGAGCACCAGATGTGGTTGATAGGAAAAATATCAGGAATGTGATTATCTGGAAATTAGATAAAGATAATACATAACTAGACTTGGATCTTAAAAAAATACATGGAAATGCATAAATAAAATCTAGAAAGATATAAATAAAAAATTAGATTGCAATTAAATTATGAATAGCTTTTTTCATAGATGAACGCTAAGTAAATATATGTGTGCTACAATACTAATGCCTTCTTGCTATTGTTAAAGAAATATGCAGTTTAAGAAATTATTTTATAGCCTGATATAGAAATCAAGGAATCTAGTTCAAATAGAGTTGTGATTTGAATCAACTAAATCAAAAAAATAAAAAATAAATCAACTAAATCATCACCAACTTATTATTTTTTTTTAATATTTTTACTACTTGAAGATGAGAAATTACATTCAAATAATGTTGGATAGGTGAAGACAAAAAATTCATATGATGTTGGATAGGTGAAGACAAAGTATAAAATATAACAAATGTTAAAGTAAAGACAAAAAATTCCAGAGCAAAAAAAGCAAAAAATAAAGGCAAAAAAATCAAATAATGTTGGATAGCTAAAGACAAAAAATATAATATATAAAAAATGTTAAAGTAAAGAAAAAATTCAAGAGAAAAAGACAAAAAGTAAAAACAAAAAGTTCAAATGATTTTTGATAGGTGAAGACAAAAAGTATAATATATAAAAATGTTAAGAATTTTCTTAGTAATTCAAATAACCATGTATTTATATTAATGGAATTAGTTAAAATATGTTATAGCAACTTGTTCAATGTAGTTGATGAATGTAGATGACCAAAAAATGCATGAAAAATAATATCAATGTCTAACTTTTACTATTGAATTATTTTGTGAAAAAAATTCACGTTATTTTGTGAATAAAACACTATTGTTTATGAAAAAAATCACATTATTTTTAAAAAAAAACATTATTACTTAACTTCCCGTAGGGTAAGTTATAGGAATCGTCCAAAAATCAAAAATGAATTTTTCTGCATATCTTCACGTTTTAGTAGTTTCTGAACATTTTGGCATACCTTAGAAAAAATTGATATTTCTATATGTTTGTGTGTGTGTTAGTGTGTATACAATTTTTTGTCCACGTTTTCGGGCGCACAAAAAACATTTTACTTGTATTGAGAAAATAAAGATTTGATTAAATTTTTGGGGAAGGCTGGTCCAGTAGTTTTGTGGATACAGTAATTTTTTTGCATATATTCATGTTTTAGAAATTTCTGAACATTTTGGCATACCTTAGAAAATATTGCATGTGTGTATGTATTTATGTATATATGTGTGGATACAATTGTTTGACCACGTTTTCGGGAGCACGGATTAACCGTTTTGAATGATTCAAACAACATTTTACTTGTATTGACGAAATGAAGAATTGAATAAATTTTTGGGAAGGCAGGTCGTGCGGTTTTGGAGATACAGAGGAAAATGTACAAAAAGATGAAATTATGTGGTTTGAAATGATTATTAGACATATGCACATCAAATTATCAGATATTTTATAGAGATTTTAAAAATGAGTACTAATTTTGCTACGATCTTTTTGAGTTCCGTACCAAGATTTTTAATTTTTAAAGTTCACTTATACAGTTCAGAAAAAAAAATTTTCTTAATTTTCAAAATACACAAAATTTTATACTTTAAATATGAATTTAAAATTTAAAATCCATTTAAAAAATGTGTTTATGTCATATGTGTTATATAAAAAATATCCTCGGATGGATTCATTTGGCATCTCTTGTTAATGTAAACATTCTTAAGTTATTAGAGCGATAAAATTGTCACTGTATGTTTTATGAACTATAAAATATATAGTAATTATAATTATCTATCTGAAAGTGTTTAAAACAATTGTTATTAATCATTGATCAATATTTATTGTTTATTGATTTTTTCCCTCTGTACGGACCAGCAATTTGCCTTAAGGCACGATGCCATACACCACTAGTTTTTATTGTTAAAACCAATAATGTAAAAATTAATACCTTATACATTGTTATATTTTGTTTATCACTATAATAATTCAACACTAATTTTTATTTTAACTATGTCACATATTTATATAATTTTTGCTTTATATAGAAAATAATAATCAGTCTATTAAGAAAAGGCCATGCTCAGTAATTGAGCCACATTTTTTAAAAATTATGTACAAGGTAAAATATTTGTTCATGCTATAAATCGTTCTCACTTTTTCAAAATCAAACTTTATATAATATTTTTCAGTGTGATAAATGAAAAGTCTTTTGCTTTTAAAACTTCCTCAAACCTTGACCATGTTAGATACTGTAAATAAGTAGTTTTCATTATCAGAGTTTTCATGCAAAGTATATGGGAAAACCTTCAATTAACAGATCAGGGTTTGGAAAAACCTATATAATAATTTAGAAATATTTTTATCGATAAGTAACATTTAGTACTTGATAGGTATACCATATTTAAATTTAAATTATTTTTTAATCTTGACAAAAATATATTAAGTAATAATAATGCAAGGTCATAATATAACTATAAGATATAAAAAAGATTAATTATTCTGAAATTTAAAACAGGAAAAGTTTGGAAAATTATATTTTATGCATTTTAGTATTCTGGTAGTATTGTTTTTATACTAATTTGATTTGATTTGATTTGATTCGAAAAGTCATAATTTTTTTAGATTTGCAGAAGTTTTATCTACACGTGAAAATGATATAAAAAACTTAATAAAATTGTATACGAAAAAAGTATTATTTAAATTAACTAGAAATGATGTAAAAAAGAGTGCGCGTAAGCTTCACACGAGATTGAAGTAAAACTTATTTGCTACTCTACAAGATGGCATTTAAGTAAAAATAAATACATCATATAACAATTTTGAATAATGTTTATTAGTAATATGGTAACACTCGTGATGCACACATTTATTAGTGTCGACCATTATACAAATTTATATAATGATAAAATATAAATTATATATTTATAATAGCATTAAACATATTTATAATATTTGAAAACAATAATGTAATTAAAGTCATACTTCAAATATGACATCGGTTTATCATTGTAATTAGCATTTAGAAAGGAATCTTCATTAAAGGAATGAAGTAATTGCTGATTAATAACTTCTATAATATTCGTGGATTATGTTAAGCAACGCCCAAACCAATATTGCTTTCGTAAATTCATCATGTAATAATCGTGTTTGAAGAACTTCATGTAATAAAAATTAACATACATTTATTGACTGCTTGTATTATTTTACTTTTTCGCTGGCGATATAATCTCATTCTTTAAACAGCTGTAATATCTGTCTTGCCTAAAAATATTTTCCATTTTAACTACTTGGAAGATTTATAGAAACTACGAATAATATAGAAATAATTTCTAATCGATAAACTTACGTTTAGTACACGGCACAAATGTTTAATTTGTTTTATTATTTTCAAGGAAGAGGGTAAAATATTCTTTTGATTCAGGTATTTTTCATTAAATCAAGATTTATACTACGATGTAACGTTGAAATGTTTATTTATCTATGCCGATATCCTTGTTGATATCGGTACGCATACAACGTTGCTGCCGGTACGCATACAACGACAGATTCACATACACGACGGCTAATCACAATCGACCTGTATAGAAATGATCTCATCGAGAGCCAGTGACGAACAGTGCGGGCGTAACGGACTTCCATTGAATTTGTACGGATTTACACCCTAGTCGCGCCTAAATAAGTTATACTTCAAAAACTTAATAAAATGTGGACAAAAAAGGTATTATTTAAATAACATAAAATGATATAAAAAACCTAATAAATTTGTATATAAAAAGTATTATTTAAATTAACATAAAAATTATATAAAAGACTTAATAACATTGTGCACAAAAAAGTATGACACTATCTACGATGTCATTATTAATTTGTGTATTTATCAGTTCCTTAAAATGACTACTAATTAACATTTGCAAAATAGCAATATTATCACAAACCTCGTAGTAAAATTACTTTGGTCATGAATACTTGGGCAATGTCATCGATTCATTAGGAAAATCCGTATTATTAAAAATAACTAGGTCTGAGTGGTAATTTGCTTTGAGACAAGCAATAGAGACTTTCCGATATGTGTAAGTTAAGGTATACAATACCAGTATACCAGGTAAGCAATATTAGTATACCGGTATACTGTATGATTTTTTGGTAGAATAAATACCGGTTTTTATCTTGAAAATACCGGTATTTTTAGGCGCTTAAAACAGATGATTCTTTGAGTCGTTGTATTTTATAAACAAGTGTCAAATTATTATCCGTATAAATAAAAATAATTAGGTGTAAATGGTGTTTAATTTAAGACAATAGAAACTTCATAATATGTGTAAATTAGTGAATGCAATACCAGTATTCCGGTATACCAAGAAAATACCGTCATTTTTGTCGTTTAAAATAGATGATTTTTTGGGTCATTCTATAAACAAATGCCGAAATATTATCCGTATAAATAAAAATAGCTAGGTGTAAGTAATATTTTGCTTTGAGACAAGTAATACCGAGAAACTGGCATGCCATCTAATTTTTCGGCGGTATAAATACCAATTTTTACCTTGAAAATACCGGTATTTTTATTCACTCCAGGTTGTTCTATTGTATAAATGAGTGTCAAAATATTATTCTAAAAAATAAAAATAACTTGATGTAAGTGTTATTTGGCTTTAAGACAAGTAATAGCAACTCTCGAATATGTGTAAATTGGGGAATGTAATACCAGTATACCGGTATACCAAAAAACGGGTATACTGTCTGATTCATCGGCGGCATGAATACCGGTATTTACCTAAAATATACCGGTATTTTTGGTATTGAAACATAGGCGCTAGTTGATACATGTCAAACTTCAGTTTGTTCATTAGGCAAATCCGTATAAACGAATATAACCAGGTGTAAGTGGTATTCCAGTTTAAGACAAGTAATAGAAACTTTTCGATATGAATAAATTAGGATATGCAATATCAGTATAACGGTTTACCGAAAACCAGTATATCGGAAAACCGGTATGCCGCCTGATCCTTCGGCGGAAAAAATGCCGGTATTTACCTTAAAAAATACCTTCAGTTTGTTTGTATGAACAAAAGTCGAAATATTATTTCTGAATTATTATCTAAAACATAATAATTTTCAAATATTTTTGGTATTAAAAACAGCAATTCAATCTTGAGAATTAAATAAAATTAACTATTATAAAATATCTCTTTAAGCAGATGAAAACTTCAGGTCGTTCCTTGTATAAACAAGTGTCAAAATATTATCTCGTTACCTCTGGGTAATCTATATTTTTGTTGTAACTGTATACATATTAATCAAAATGATTACTAAATATTTTTGTTATTAAAAACAGTAATTCAATCTCGAAAAATAAAAAAAATCTACTATTATAAAATATTATTTTACATTAAAAAACTTCCATTTTTATTATTTCGTTGAAATTAATTATTTTTATTGATTAATAACGAGGCTAGATAGAGGTATTTTCGATCACGATTTTTTTAAAATCATATTAAAATTTGCATGAATATATTAGTCACGTATTTTTATTAATATAATATTATGATATTGAGTGAATATAATTCTGTTAATTTGTTAATAAAAAAATTGTTGCAAATATTTTGCAAATATAAGAAAATAGAAAGAAGCAAGCTATATCTTTGCTATCAATTGAATAATGAAGACACTATTAATAATATTTTATCATAAATACAAGTCTTATTTTTTATTACATAATTCATTTGCATTCAGGATTTTTTTTATTACATAATAAATAAATTGGAGGAGGAAAAGTGGGAGTTGTATGTGTATTGCGGTATTGTATAGATGTATTATTATTAGAATAGTCCAAAAATGTCATTTTAGACATAAGTATAATTTATATTTTGAAAATGATATAAAATAAAATTTATTATAGTGGTGTATTACATTGTAGGGTAAAGCTTTTGGACATAAAGGATTTAATAAGATATTTAATAAGATAAAGTCGATGGATAGTGAATATGTGTGTGCGTAAGTGGAGCATGTGTGTGTAAATCATGTGTGTGGAAATCATGTGTATGGAAATTATGTGTGTGTAATAATGAGTCAGTGTATAAAGTTGGAACATGCATATGAGCATGAGATACAATAGTTGTTGGTTGCCAACTTGGGTAGAAATTCCAATAGCCCATATAGCATCCATATGGAAAACATTTGACCGTTCCTGAATGTCCTTGATATGTTGATTCCCTAGGAGTTACTGATGATAGAAGAACTGGATCAGGAGCCTTGTTATCTTCATTTTTAATTGGTACACATGCGACACTGATGAAGTAGCATAGAAGACTAATTGTTAATAGATTCTGAAACAAGTAATTTAGCTTTAGTCTTAAAAATGGCTGCATAAAAAGGCAACTAAACCAACTACATCAAAGCCATATTACAGAACCGAGCACATATCAAGCAACCTACTATAAATTTATGTTCAATATAATTTCCAGTTAATTTCGGATTACAGTTTGTTAGTTATATATATTATATATATATATATATATATATATATATATTTACAAATATATATGAATAAGTCGGGTTTTCCTTCTCGACGATATAACTCCAGAGCGCATGTACCGATTTCGCCAATTTTGCATTCGTTGGAAAGGTCTCGGGCTCCGCAAGGTTTATAGCTAAGAAAACAAGTGGTGCATGGTATCGTGCCTTAATGAAAATTACTGGAACTTCACGCACCGTGATTTTAAATTCGAGTAATGACATTAGTGAGAATTATCAGAATTATGCTTGGTTAAGTCAACGAGCAATTCTTGCCGCAAAGAATAGTGATGTACACGCACTGAATTTTACCATTCGATCAAAAATTGCTGGCGATTTGGTGACATACCAATGATTCCGACTGGTCTTCCGTTTGACTTCAAACGATTGCAATTTCCAGTTCGCCTTGCGTTCGCAATAACAAGTTGCAAGGCCAATCGCTTAGTATTTGCGGGATAAATTTCAAATAGATTATTTAGTAAATCATTGTTTTTTACATGGGCAGTTATACGTTGCCTGTTCACGAGTTGGAAAACCAACCGCTTTGTTTGTGTTAACGTCAGACCAAAAAACACAAAATGTGGTTCACCAAAGAGCACTTCAATGAAACGGATAATTTGCGGATTCACTTTCATTTACTTAGAGAAGTTCAACTAAAAAACACTTCATTTTTGTATTCGAAATAAATTCATGACTGTTGTGTAATAAAATCTGATTTTTCCTTTTCAAATATAAAACAAACAAAAAATTTCTTCATCTTTCTCACGAAACCATATGGTGGCAAAACGGAGTTCGTCGGGTTTGCTAGTATATATATATATATATATATATATATATATATATATATATTAGGGTGGTCCTTAATATGGACATTTTCGAATTTCCTTGTTCTCAGGAGCTCAAATGCTTCCAAATTGATAAAAACTAGTCGTGTATGGCATCAAGCCTCAAGGCAAATTGCTGGAACTTCTCGTACCGTAACGAAATTTCATTTTACTCTTTGCTCTTTATCTACGTAATGGCTGGACCTGCCTTTGCCAAAAATCAATGAGCACATCTCGCTATCAATAGGAGTCGAATGTTTTTTGAACCATTCAAATCGGTTGATCCGTGCGCCCAAAAACGTGAACGAAAAATGCGGACACATAAAACACACACACACACATCAATGTTTTCTGAGGTATACCAAAATGTTCAGAATCCTTCAAAACGCCGAGAAATGTAAAAAATTTCAATTTCGATTTTTGGACGATTGCAATAACTTACCCTACGGGAAGTAAACAAAACCTTTACAAGTTTTAGCTCTTAATATTGTCTTTAGTGCGCAATCAAATCCAAGTTTTGTATGACAATTGCGTGGGAAAATTTTCAAAAATTTTAAAAATGTTTATTAAATATAACTTAACAAATGAATCACTTTTATTCATTTCTACAAAACAAATTATAAAAAACCTGTTTCGTAGAGCGTTGAATTTTCAATAAAAGATAACACGAATTGTCACTTTTAATTCATTTCTCGCTAAGTTATACCTAAAAAACATTTTTAACATTTTCGAAATTTTTTTCATGCTATTTCCATACGAAGCTTTTATTGAATTGCGCACTATCTAAAAGTTAATATTAAGTACTAAAACTTTCAGAGAATTTTTTTTATTAATTTGGATGCATTTAAGCCCTTGGAAACAAAGAACTTCAAAAATGTCCATATTAAGGACCACCCTAATATATATATATATATATATATATATATATCAGCAATATAACACTTGTACACTATTTGGATTCCGCACTTTCGCATTTATATTTTTATTCGAAACTCGTGATTTACCTTTAACATTTTTTTAATTTTAAAACTTCTATAAGAGCGAAATAAGCTATTTTTGTGAAATGATTAAAGCAATAACTCATCATACATATTTATACAATTTTTATCAATTTGCATTATCAGCCACTTGCATAATTTTGATGGATCATTAATAGAGGTCAAAAAAGTTATTTTAATAATATTTATGCAATTTGCATATTCTTAGAATTTTATTTCAATTTCTTATTTATGATACCTATGCTCTCATACTAATTGAGCAAAAAATAAAATTCATATCTCACACATAAAATTCTTCTGTACGGGTGTATAATTTGATACTTCTCCTAAACGGTTATTCGGATTTTGATCATTCTTTTCAAAGTTTGTCAAAGGAAATTTTTAAGATTAAATTTTTAAAAATGAATAAATTGCATAATTAAGTGACACAAATTGCTGGAACTTTCCGTGCCGTAACGAAATAATCGAGGAATTTTCTATGTTTCCAAACAGTAAAATAAAATTATATAAACTGAATTGCAATTAATTTGTGGCACCGCATTGAAAAAAGTCAATTTGAGAAAAACGTATCTAAAGTTTTTAATATAATGTACTAAATACATCATTTAATTTAATGTACTAAATAAACCATGGTGTTTAAAGATGCTGACACATTAAAAAGGTCATGTGCATGAGGTATTATAATGAAAAAGAGGGCAGCTGGCATACAATAGCTCGCAGAGCGATGAAAAAAACGGTTTCAGAGGATCATACATATAGAGATATATATATATATATCTTTAACTTCGTCAAAAAAATAGATATTGAGATGTTTTTTTTTTTAAATAATTCTAAGGTTTTTAGCTTTCACAATATCAAAAAATCTCAAAATCGAAAAAAAAAAATAACTAAAAATTGAACAACCCCCTTAACCTCTAATCTAGCTATCATCCAAAAACAAAATCCATTTGCATTATTTGATGTTTTAGATTAGTTTGAATGAGTCAGTTTAAATATTTTGTTTAATTATCTCGGCAATTTTAATTTATAAATTATGGTAACTAGAGCAAGTTATCGACAATATTTGAATCCCTCCAGAACAAATTAAATTCTAGCCAAATATTTTTTATTGATGATTGGAGATGGAATGATGCTCAATTTGAATTCCCGTTCTAACCTAAAACTCAATATGAGACAACAGCATTATTTAGAATATGTATCACAATTTATAGATTATACCTTTTCTATACCAGTAGTTTTTGGTAAGAACTAATTTATGGTGATTTAATTTAGTAAATTTATTCTCTGATACTTTATTTGCACATTGAATAGTATGTCAAGTAATTTCTTGGAACAACACTACTTGCTTTATCTTTATGGTGACTTTCAGTTATTTCAGTTATTTTTCAGGCGGTATTTTCTCGGACTGCTTTCCCAAGAGATACCTTTATATTATCTTCTATAGACTTCTAATTAGTATACCAATAAAGTTAATACAGGCTATTTCTGTAATAACTTCTGATGTAAATATTGCATTTACTATTAATGCTGCAACAATTGTGTTAAAACTTCTAGTGTATAATGATATACCATGTACGTGGGCACTTGTGATGGATCAATTCAGGTATTCAATTGTAGTATATTAAGTAGTTGCTATAATTTATATTGACAATTTCTATCAAGTCAAATTCAAATCTATGAAAAAATCATATAGCCTTGAGAGGTATGGTTGAATCCATTGTAATGGTTAGTTGATGACTGAACCAATTTATTATACATGTGACCAAAAACCATTTGCTACTTTTCCCCTTAACAACTTTCTTCCCAGACAACCATTTATAATTTGCACGAGTACCTGATGACAGATTCAGCCATCTACAAATTGGCATCAAAACGTCGATAAATAACCATGAATTCCAAAACTAACTATTATTGACAAAGGTATTTTTTATACTAGCGGTTTCCAACTTGTGGTTTTTGCCCCCTCAGGTGCACACGTTTCATAGCCAAATAGAAATTCTTAAATAAAAAATCTAGTAGTTGCTTATTAGTATTTTTTTATAATCTAATAACAATACATGCTATAATGTGACAAATGTTCTATAGAGTAAGAGGATCCTAGCTTTCTAAGATACTTATAGTTTTTGATTATATTTAAAAACCAATACTTGCATTTTTCATTATGTAGTGATCCAATTGTCAAGGAAGATGTAATTCAATATATACAGTGGAAATTGATCCTAGAACCAATTGGAAAAGTGATTGGTTACATGACGGTAGACTTGATTTATATGCGAATGTCCTGTGAGGGAAATAATACTTGTGAAATAATTATAATTTCGCTTATAACAATATCGAATATTGCACAAGCTTTTGTAATCTATTTGGGCATCAAACACTTCATCGAGTATCATCCGAATGTATCATATATTAAACAATCAGTTCCATGTCTATACAATGCCTTTGTCAATTGGATCAAGAAAAGGCGATCAGAACCGAAACCGAGTTGGCTGGATTATGCAGATGAACGATATGATAGACTATTAGTTGAATATTTGAAAAGATTTCTTATTGCTACATTGATATGCTTTATACTTGCATCTTTGGAATCTATATGCTACACCGATGATAGTGCAAGAAATCATCTTTTGACAAAAATGAAATTTCCAACTGCACTTTATGGAAATAATACTGAAATTTTTTATGATATTGTCTTGGATCCATTGTTGTCTTTGTTCATATATGCACCAATGATTTGGCTTCTGGAGCGACCTCTTAGGAAAACAAGATTTTGGTATCCCTACGAACGCATTATGGTGAGATGAATATGGTTTCATATGTAGTTTTGGAACTATGATTATATGAACATTTAAATTGGCTAATTATTAAACTTACCTTGAGGCAAAATACTAATTGTAACTAGTTTTACATTAATTAATATTTTTCAGACTGGTGTGTATATTATAATCATTTCTACCGGCATTACATTTTTCATCGCAATTATGCATCGCTCTGATGATCTTCTCAAGTTCAAACCTGGACAAGCGTATATCAAAATATTTAACAACATGGATTGTCCGTCTCTATTGAAATTTTCACGATTTGTTGATGAACCGGTGTTTGTAAATACCAGAAGTAGTTTGACTCTTCCCGGAATCAAAATAGATGGTTATATGCAAACAATTGAAGTAACTATCAAAGGCCAATGCTTCAAAGAGAGTACCTTTAGATCATCATTGATTGAGCAAGAACTTATGGTCATTGTGTTCAAGATGCGCGGTGATATTATTATATTCGATGCATTCTCTAAGATACATATATTTTCAGAATCTAATTCTCCCATTTTGAATATTATTGGGGCTGATATTACTGATCGTATTTCTGTTCAAGATTGGCTCGGAGTAAAACATGCTGTACCTCCTACTTTTGATATTATTGCTGGAATTCAAATTCCAAATGACATCCAAAGATTTATATCTATGGATGCACAATTAGTCAAGTTGTGGAAGAATCATAAACGAATTTTAACTTTAAATTTGGAAATTGGCGGACAATACACTGTCATGCTCACTGAAGATAAAAATGCTATCACCGTAATTGATCAAGAGCCTAATACCATCAACGCATTCTGGTATTTTCTGACGTGTGCTTTAGAAACATTTGGAAAATATTTCTTGAGAAGCGGTTTATTAATGTACATACTAATTGCACCGCCCAAAATTTTAAGAGCTACTACATTTGCATTGGCCCATGCACTGTACTTCATGTTCGAACATGTAGTAAAAATGACACATTACATGATACCACCAGAATATCCATTTCTTGTAACAGTTATTGTATTGTTGTCATTTTCAGCACTTCTTTCATATTTTTACAAAAAGGTAAATCACATGTTTCTAAAATCGGATTCTGGAATATAAAAAAGGACATGCTCAAGGATCACGAAGAGTCATCACTTTTCATAATGAATTGTACAAATGGCAAATACTTGTGGTTTCTAAATGTTTTGCAATTACGAGTATGGCGTTAATTCCAGTTGTTTTCCAGTTATTGTAAGTTTTCAATTATTTGTTTGAAGTACAAAGGTCTACGAAAATATTTGTTTTCAATTATCATCAGTTTTTGATTTATTTATAGATAACATATTTAACATATATCAAAAAATCAAAAACGAGTACATTCTTGGGACTATTGATATTTAACTTGAGAGGTTTAACTAATGTGTATTAGAAAAGAAATATAATGAATGTGGCTAAAAAAACAGTGCCATTTTTATCTATGTTTTGTTTTCATAAATAAAATTATATGTTCCCAACTAAAATATTTTATTCTTCTAGAAATATTCTATTCTACTAGATATAACTATGAAAAAACTTTTCTGCGTTTTCTAGATATCAATAATTTGTCTTAAAAAAACTACAAAAGTTAACTGCAAAACTTATCACAAATTCATTCAATTTGTAAAATATCTTATATCTTATATAAATATGCTATATAATTTATATCTTATATGTTTCACGGTGACATCAAAAATTCAGCTTTTTCTCCTTAATTTATATCAAACTATAAGGCCAATTCTCGGATAAAATAAAAATGTGATGTTAGTGGTCTATAATCGTATGAGTTGATACTAACCAACTGTCAAGAAGAATTGCCACATATTGTCTGTTCTGTGCGAGCAAGCATTTCATTCTTCTAAAACCTAACCTCCAAAGGCTTCAAAATGTCAAATAACAATTTTATCATTAGTGTAACTTTCTGATATCACTTTGATAACATATACGTAAAATCACACCAAGGTTAATATTCTGACGTCTGTGCCCTTTGGGGGTTAGCTTTTATGTGTGAAACACTCGATGGCACAGTAGACAATAATAGGTGATGGGCAGAACTGCCCTAGGGCAGGTCTAAGCTATGAATATGTAATATCATTACAATGTTTAGATAGCAGGCATAGCTTTTTGAAAGTTTATGACTTTCCAACTCATGAGATTATATACCCTTAATATAACATTTTTATTTGATCAATAATTGGCTCCTATAGATTGAATTATGTTATGTACACCATTTAAAACAAATACATATTTGCTTGTGATTATTAGTATTTATTCGGACTACATCTCTTATAGATATCTTTCAATTGAGTTTTTTCTTAAAACTTTTTACACCAATTGTGTCAATGTTGACTTCGTATGCAGTGACAACTGATGAAGTTATTACTATCATAACTGTTCTCAATAAAACAAGAACACATTTTAGATTTTTTTAATATAATCGTTAATTTCTGTGACGAATAATAATTTGCAAAGAGTTGATATTCTTATGATTACTCTTTTTCAGGTAGTATTATCTTAGACTACTTTTCCAAGAGATTTTTTTTATTCAAGTATTTTTTTACACTTCTAATTGTTGCACCAATTGAGTCAATACTGATTTTTCTGAAAAGGAAACTGAAATAAATATTAAACTTACTATTAAAACCGCAGTGATCAGTTTAGTTTTTTTAATTCGATATAATCGTCAATTTCTATTACATCTATGTAAAAATATCCATCAAATCCAAAACAAATCTATGTAAAAAATATTTATATTTGCGTAAAATCCAAATTTAGCAGCATTAATTTTTGGCTATTATCCTCTTCTTTACTTCTTCACAACTCCAAAAATGAAGACTTGTTTTTTTATAATTCAGTATCGTTCTTCAAATTTTCCACGCCAATTGGACAATTGTTAAAACAGCACTTGATTAGTTATGCCATTTAGATTATTCAAATATAGTAGAAAAATAAATTGATATATATATATATATATATATAAATAAATATTCTTCTCTAAATGGTTACAATTATTAAAATTAAAAAGCAAATATTTTTGATTTGCTGCCTTACAAAAACATGACATATCAAAAAGTCCTAGAAAAATATCTCATATTCGGTCTTCTCCCGGGTAAGAGGATGTATGCTTTCTTTAAGTGCATTAGACTTTAAGTAACTTTATATCAACTAGTTATCAAGTTGACAAGGAAAACGTAGTGGAATTCATTTATACAATGAATTTGCTCTTAGACTAAATTGGATTAGCGATTTGTTACATGATGGTGGACTTGAGTTATATGCGAATGTCTTGCGAGGAAAATAATACTTGTGAAATAATTGTAATTTCGCTTATAACAATAACCAATGTTGCTCAAACTTTCGCAATCTATTTGGGTGGCAAACACTTCATCGAACATCATCCAAATGTATCATATATTAAACAATCAGTTCCATGTCTATACAATGCCTTCGTCAATTGGATCAAGAAAAGGCGATCAGAACCGAAACCGAGTTGGCTGGGTTATGCAGATGAACGATATGATAGACTATTAGTTGAATACTTGGAAAGATTTCTTATTGCTGCATTGATCTGCTATCTGGTTTCATTTTTGATAATTGAGCCATTATTTTTATTAGTTTGAAAGCAACTCCGCAACTTGGCTTCGATTTTTTGCATTCTGAAAAATATCAACTTGGCTTAATTCTAGATAGAGTGAAATTAAATGTTCTAAAATGTAGAATCTAAAAATGATATTTTTGGTATGACATTTTGCCTACTTAAAATCAATTGTCAAAATATTAAATTTCATCTTGTACTAAAATTAAAATAATTTTTATAAAATATAGTCATAAAATTCTACCTTTTCATTCATAGGCCCAAAGAATGTGCTCCTCCAGAATTGTGGAGGAGTAGTCTAAAATAATACTACCTGAAAAAGACTAATCCTAAGAAGATCAACATTTGGTGCAAATGATTATTCATCATAAAATTTAACATAGTTGGGCAAATTTTTGAATAATATAAAAATGTTTTGACGTTTTGTCAACGTTTTTTCAAAAACGGCTGCAACGGTTTCAAAAATTTGAGAAAAGTTCGGTAAATCACAGTAAGGACTTGCGTTGATCTGCTTTTAAGGCATTCGGCCGAGCTGTTATTTCAAAACTGCAAAAAAATGTATTGGTAACTTATTGCCCAAGTTTTTGTTTTTGAAAATTAAAAAAACTTAAAAATAACCGATGGGAAGGCGCCAGTTTGGTATAGTACCTGTTAGTTTTTGGTTGTGATTGGCTGGGCAGTATCTTGAAACTGTTTTACCCATATTGGGAAATTTTAGAAAGATAGGAGACTGTGACGTCACTAAGTGAACGAGCGTTGCCGACAATCGTGGAACACTCGCGATTGATTTAGTGCCATATTATATCATGATATACAATATATAATATAATACGTAATATCCAAAATTGCTTATACAAATTGTGCATAAAATAGTCACATTTAGGTTAAGCACGTAACGTGGCATATGACATTTATTCAATCACGATTGTCGGCAACGTTCGTTCACTTGGTGACGCACAGTCTGCTTCTATCTTTTGGCACTTTATGAAATGAAAAACATATGAGAACTAGCAGTCCATGCAAATTAAAAATTATTAAGCTAGCTACCAGTCTAAAACAAAAGATATCAATCAAATTTGTCATTGAGTCAGTTTGGGTTGTTTCAACATTTGTTCATTTACTTGCGCAGATTTAAGTATTAAATCATGGCTGAGAGAGTGCATTATCGAGAATATTTAAATCCATCAAGAATAAATTATATCCTAGTAAGAATGTTTTCTCGAGAATGGAGGAAGGAATGCTTATCAGATTCCAAAGTCGTTCTAGAATATGGCTTGATGATCGTAATCAAAATTATGTGAACAACTTGGAAAATTATCAAGTGTTTGGTTACGTATTAGTAATAACTTGCGGTAAGAATAATATATATTTTTCTTGCAGAGAATAAGATAATAATTGCAGGTTCAGATATTGTAATTTGTATGTGACTAATTTGTAAAAAATGTCAATTATTTTTTTCAGGAAGTATTACCTCCGACTCATTACCTAGAAGATATCTTCAAGTCATCATAAGTTATCTTTTAGTTATACTGATTGATATGTTTCAATGTTTTGCAGTTATGACAAGTGATTATGATATACTATTTAATCTTGCAGTTGCAGAAACTATTTTACAACCTCTTGCATTTGTTAATACGATTTGTGTGTATGCACTTCTGATAGATCAGTTCAGGTATTATTTCACGTCAATTTAATTATTAAATTAATTAAATTTTCTAAGAGCCTGAATATGCGGAAAAAATCTAAAACTACAGTGTATTAAAATTTGATGCAAAACTAAAATATAGCAAAAGGCCCTAAAAAGTTGTTGCATTTCTTCTTAAATTTTCGTGTTTTGCAATGCATGCAAAAAATGCGGGCGCACGCTTTAGGGGGCACCTAAACGAGTTTCGGAAATTAAATGTATAATATAATATTTATATTTTTTATATAAAATCTAGAATTATTCATATAAAATCTAGAATACTTAATAAATTATAATAAACAATCGACTAAATTATCGTACGGAGACACAAAAAGCATTTATTCACATTTATTTTGCAATGTGCTATCAGTAGAAACAATTAACCGATTAATAACTCTACAAATTAGTAAATAACAGCTCTGTGCATTGCTTAATCTACTTATTCAATTTTTTTTTCGTTTACAGTTGGAATCGAAAAAGAAATTATCTAGTGTTAGTGTTCAATTAGTTAAGCTTAAACCTGCGTTAAAAAATGACAGCGAAAAAAAAGAAAAAGAAAATTTCGTAATATTCTATGATTTTGTAATTTTTGTTTAAAAAAAACCGCATGTCTTTATGATAAATACATTTCGAGAAAAATAAAAACAAATACCTTGCATTTTTTGTAAAAAAAAACGAACAACCCCCTTAAGGCTTTTTTAATACCTAGCGGTGTCCGTACTCTAAATTTAATAATTATAAACTATGCGGAAATAATACATATCAAATATAACAAGTTTTTTTTAATATAGTTCAAGAAATGTGTAATTTTTTGCATTTTCTACTGATTTTTGGACAATACTTTTAACATACATTAAAAATTTAACTTTAAAACAACAAACTGATACTCTGAATATGACGGAAAAGCAAGTATGAATACAATTCGGCTCTTACGATATCAATAAGGAGAAGTTTACGACGCATTTTTGGTTATCGTAAATGATGAAAAATTAAATTAAATTAAAATTTAAAAAATCCAACATGAAATACGAGTATTATGATTGAAAATGAAAAGCTAGTTTTTTTGGCACTCTTGGCATGATTTGCTCAATAGAATAAATAAATTGCACATACGTTAAAATTAATTGAAAATTTAAAAATATTTGATTATAATCAACCCGCGAATCGCCTCGATTTTCTAAATAAATTTAAAATCAATATATTTTATACGCTTTTAGATTATACCTAATTTTTTGTGTACTAAGTTCAGAATAATTGAAAATTAATTTTTAAAAAATATGTAAATATTCATATAATTTTAATGATAAACTTTTAAAACAGTTAATATTAATAGGGGGGGGGGCGCGAGAAAAAAAGTTGCATGCGGGCGCTAAGGACCCCAGGACCGGCCCTGTATATATATATATATATATATATATATATATATATATATATATATATCCACAAAAATATTTATTTAAGATTGAATATATCGCATCATCGAAAGAACTATTCCATTCGGCATCACAATATATAAGCTTATAATCATATCAGTATTTTTTGACTTAAACAACATATATCACAGCACATAAAACATATATCAAACAAGCACCTATCTCAATATGATTAGAAAATTTCTCTGCTATTGCCTTAATATAGGGATATATGGAAATGCAATTTTGAACTTTCCGTAGGGTGAATTATTGTAATCGTCAATAGTTATTGAAATTTTGTTTGAAAATAACTTTCGTAGAAATACTTATTAATTTTATGTTATATTTATGTAGATATCCGAGGGATGAGAAAGATCTGTTGCAATTTGCACAATGGAGATTGTTCATAGAATCAATTGCAAGAACCGTTGGTTACTTTTCGATCGATTTGTTTTATAGGCAAATTTCCTGCGAAGAAAATGATACTTGTGACATTTTTGTATTTTCACTCATAATATTTATGCATGTTATACAAGCATTAGCCATTTACATGGGTAGAAACCACTTCATCGAGTATCATCCAAATGTATCGTTTATTAAACAATCAGTTCCATGTCTGTACAATGCTTTTGTCAATTGGATCAAGAAAAGGCGATCAGAACCGAAACCGAGTTGGTTGGATTATGCGGATGAACGATATGATAGACTATTAGTTGAATACTTGAAAAGATTTCTTATTTTTGTGTGGATTTGTTTTCTGATTGACACCACCGATTCGACAAACTACTACAACAATTATGAAAACGAAAACCTCTTGAGTAAAATAAAACTTTCGAGTACGATTTATGGAAATAACTATAGGTTGTTTTATGATGTTGTACTATTTCCACTGTTGGCACTGTTTATATATGTACCAATTATTTGGCTAGTTGAAAGGCCTCTTAGAAGAACAAGATTTTGGTATCCATATGAACGTTTTATGGTAAGAATTTTGGTTTTATATATCGATGAATGCAATATGTGGTTTTTAATCAATGAATTTAGTAACAACTATAATTGTTAACGACGCAATTTATTCAAATATTGTTTGAATTCATTACCTGTAAAAACATGTACATACCGAGTAACGTAGCTATACAATCTGTGGCTCTTTCAATTGGCAAACTCTTTCGAGGGGGGGCCAAATCTTAATTGTATTTCAACACAAAAATTTATGCCTTGAGAGTGAGTGAAAACCCGAGAATTTTGTTAAAAGATTCATATATGTTTTTTTTTATATAACATAACAGTTTTCAAGGCTTTTTCAATAGATCACTGTAATAAAAATTTTAATTGAAAACAATACTTAAATTTTATTGTATTTTATTCATCGGCAAGGAAATGCGATTTCAGTTGATAACACACATTATTCTTAACAGCAAACCTTTGCTTTAAAAACGTCCCTAGAGTAAAACAATAATTTAAATTTTATGCCAGTTAATTGTTTTATACTGTCTAGGTTATCTATTTCAGATAGGTGCGACTATTCTCGTAATTTCTACTTTCATTAAATTTTACATCGCCATCACCTCGCAAATAGACGGTGCTCTTCAAGACAGACCTCATGAAGTCAATATCAAAATATTCAACAGTTTGCAATGTCCGGTTGTTTTATATTTTCCAAAATATATTGATGATCCTGTGATGGTAAATATCAAGAGCAGTGTGACTATTCCTGAAATCAAATTAGATGGTTATTTGCAAACATTGAATGTGTCCACTAAAGGCAGGTGCTTTGGAGAGAGCACATTTAGATTGTTTTTGATTGAGGAAGAAATCATGATAATCCTGATCAAGAAACACAATGGAAAAATTGCAATGGATATATTTCCGGACAAATTAATATATTTAGAATCCAATGCTCCCCTCTTGAACATTATTGGAGCTGATATTGCTGATCACATTTCTGTTCAAGAATCGACTGGACTCAAACTGACAGTACCGCCAATTTTGGATTTTATTGCTGGAATTCCAATTCCAAATGCTCACCAGAGAGTGATAATTGTGGAAGCACAATTGGTCAAACTATGGAAAAATCATGAACGAATTACGACACTGAATTTGGAGATTGGTGGTGAGTATACGGTGATGGTCACTGAAGGTGAAGAGGTTCTTTTTGCGATTGACAGGGAACCGAATAAAGGAAATGTATTTTGTTATTTTCTTATGCGCGTTCTAGAAACACTTGGAAGATATTTTATGGAAACAGTGTGGATAATGTACTTGTGCATTGCACCACCCAAAATTTTAAGAGCTACTTCATTCTTCATAGTAGAGAGAGCAGCTCATTCATTAAGCGATATACTTGATCTTGTAAAAGATCTTTTACCGCCAGCATATCCAATTCTATTAACAGCTATTGAAATATGCTTCTTCATGATACTGTTATTATTTGTTTCTAAAAAGGTGAACAACACTTTTATGAATGCAGTTGCTGTTCCCAACCCAAATAGTAATCAATAATAATGTAATAAATAATAAATTAAAAATTACCTTACGTTGATAATTTGTCACTATTTTAAATCCTGTTCTATTTAGTTATAAAAACCTAGCCGGCCCGACAGACTTCGTCCTGTCAAAAAAAATTATAATGTGGCGGTGTTTTGTGCCTACCTTTTTTCTATTCTTTGCAAAAAATTATCCTGAACAGAACCGTCACCCTGGTAATAATTCGGTGTGAATTAAAAATAATTAAATAAAACACTATAAGCATTTAAAAGTAAGTAATTTTAATAATATAAATAATAATTCAAAAATCAGTTCAATTTTCATTGTAGTGCTTTGTGATAAACGATGTTTTTTGTTTGATTACCTGGCGCATAGACAAACAAATCTGATGGTTTTCTAATACGGGAACAAACAACATACAATTATCCATGTGAGAAACATGGGTTTTCTAAATTATTACCACAAACACTTAATGATACCATAAACGCACTGGAAACGCATTGGGATGCATGGTGCGAGAACATCTTCTGCTTTATACTATCCTTTGAATATAGTTGGTCGATATTTTGCAACATTATAATTGCAGATCCAACCTTGAATTGAAGATTGTGAGGTGACAATTCTAGCAAATCCAGCGAGTTAAAAAAACTCCGATGGATCGTCTTGGTTAGTTGCCGAATCAACTGATTCGCCTGTAATTTGTTCTTGAATTTTGAATTTTAATTAATTTACATCAATGTTTTTGGCTGCCAATATAGCTTGATTAATAAAAAGATATTTCTATGTTTATATAAATATATTCAAAATTAGATTATCAAAAACTACACAAAATGTCATGACATAGATCATTGTTTTTTTTTACAAATTGCGTTGCCTACTCGATTAAAGAAGAAAAGGGCTGTTTTTAGGGTTTTCCCGGCAATTATTCGTTTTTTTCTCGCCGTAACAACCATCCTTGGACTTCAACGAACATTTTAAAAAAAGAATTGGCCAAATTGGTCCAGGCGTTGTTGAGTTATGCGCTTACCAACACATTTTGCGATCCATTTTTATATATAAGATAGAAATCTCAATCAACATGTTGTTTATTTTTTCGCAATTATTATTAAATTTAGCAATTTTTGTAGTGTTTTTTTTGTGAATATTTTACAAGGAAAGAATTGTGTCAGGCAAACATCAGTATTACTATTTGTTT
Organism: Ctenocephalides felis; assembly: GCF_003426905.1. Lineage (NCBI taxonomy): Eukaryota > Metazoa > Arthropoda > Insecta > Siphonaptera > Pulicidae > Ctenocephalides > Ctenocephalides felis. Next base: position 8,024,870 of record NW_020539727.1, on the reverse strand, counting down.
GTGCAAATTGGATTCATAGTGCAAAATATGACGAGGTGTAAGTGACAGTTTGTATTAAGGTAAGTTGCTAATCTGCTAATAGAACTCGTGGTGCATGGCAAATGCTGCAACATCCCGTAGCAAAAATTTAAATTTTTAAATTAGCTTTAAACATTTTTGAAAACTGAAACAAAAATTTTACAATTTTGGAAACAATGTTTTTTTTATTTTGAAAACAGAACTTGTTTTCAAAGCGCGTAAGCGCTGTATAGCTGTCTAACGGATAAACATTGGTATGGAGCTCTGATAATTTGTTGTGCATATGTCTAATGACCTCCAAATATCTTTTGTATTTTTTTCTCTCTCTGTTTCAGAAACCATCGTACTTGCCTGCCCAAAAATTCAAACAGCTTCATTCTGATAAAATAAGTAAAATGTTTTTTGAATCATTTTAAATGCACATACATTAACACAAACATCCATTTTTTTAAATTATGCCAAAATGTTCAGATCCCTTTGAAACGTGAAGATATGCAACAATTTTTATTTTCAATTTTCTGCGATTACTATTCAGCATTTGACTTTCAATAATTATAACGTAAAAAGCAATAAAACAAAACATATATCACAGCACATAAAACATCAAACAACCAACTATTGAAATATGTTCAGAAAATGTTTCAGTTAGAAGTTTAGAAAATGTTTCAGTTGCCCAAGTTTAGAAATATATTTTTAAATTGTTTTTTTTTTAAATTTATATATTTCCTTCGCACACCTTCTTAAAACAAACCGATTTGGTTTCACACATCTGCCCTTACCACTTTACTTCGGTTAGAAAGTATAAGCATATCTGAACATCTATTACTTATCAATATGTTTGTCAATTTTCAAATAAATGTTAGTATATCTAGGTAAATAACTTGATTCTCGACATCATTTGTTCTGTATATCTTTTTTCAGGCTGTATGATCTCCGACTCATTACCTAGAAGATATCTTCACGTTATCATAAGTTATTTTTTAGATATACTGATTGATATGTTCAAATGTTTTACCGTTATGACGAGGGATTATGATATACTATTTAATCTTGCAATTGCAGAAACTAGTTTATAACCTCTTGCATTTGTTAATACGATTTGCGCGTGATCGCTTCTGATGGATCAGTTCAGGTATTAAGTCCAATTTATTGTTGTTAATTGCAATAATATGTAACATTCGTTATATACCTTCTCTGTTTCTCATTCCTCTGTTGTTTCTTACACCCCGCATTCACTCACTCTCCCGCACGTGCCGCGTAACCTTGAATTCATTTGTTGCACAACGTTGCATTGCACAACGAGCGAACAGCGCGAAATATAGGAGGGCAATATGTGCTCCTTTAATTTCTCTTTTTATTAATTATAATTATTAGTTATGATGTTCCTTTGCACAAGTTTAGTGTTTAATAAATTTATATAATTTTTTTGTGCTTATCCTGGTTTGGTATGTATAAAATCTTCTCCATTTTGTATTTATATATTTAATATCAACTATTGTTGATATTATTGAAATATAGATTAAATTATGTTTTAAGGTGTGAAATGAAAATGGGAAAACTCTCACACTACTTCCTCCCTGAATTTGAGTTTAACTCCGATCACAGACCTGCCTTAGGGCAGTACTACCCATTATTATTATTATTATTATTATTATTATTATTATTATTATTATATATACATATAATAATAATGAGATAATGCCCGAAACAATCGAAAATGTACTCAAAAATTAGGTTGATCGAATGGGACAATACTGCCAAGTCAGCCGTGGTGGTCATTTGACCGAAATTATTTTTCATAAATAAATGTCATGAATCAACCTTATTAAATAAATGATCAACCATTGAAAAATATTGATCCGTTTTCATTTTATAGCAAAATTAAATTCCAATTTTTAAATGGACCACCCATTATATATATATATATATATATATATATATATATATATATATATATATATTGATGAGTTATTTAGAATCGGACAGTAACACCAAGTAAAAAAAACAAAAGTAGTTTTGAAATACTTTATTTATCCAAATGTTTCAATGAAAAAACTAAAAGATTTTATATGATGTAGGAGGAAAATAATATAAAGTTATAGAACTTATATATAAATACTTACAGAAATTAATTATACAAAAATACACTACACGAATACAGTGTGATAAACCATGCCATTAATAACTGGAACATTAAAACTAATTATTTTTTGACATTTTTTTGGTTACATTCTAGTGTGTACAGATTGACTAACGTCGTTTTTTGTAAAATAATAAAATAATAAAATACACGCTTCATTCAGATATGATGGTGTTTTGAAAATGATCAAGGATTATTTTATAGTCATTGCAAAGCGAATTGTTGTCCAATATTTTATTTTTGGCCCTGTCGTTATGTAAAGATATTAGGCATCCTTCGCTAAACCTTCTTTTAAATAAATTATTTTCGAAATGTAGGATCGTGGGATTGGAAAAATCAATGTTACGTTTGAGCTGATTAATGTAATCCGTTAATTGTGTTTATTCTGGTTTTTATTTTTAGAGTTGTTTTTGTGTTGAGATGTTCTTTTGTGCAGGTTCTGACTAGTTTCACCTATGTAGACGCAATTAAAATCTAGGCAATTCACCTTATAAACTAGATTACTTAAGATTCTTGGGTTAAATTTCGATATTAATTTTGTAAAATGAGTTGAAAAAGTGTTTTTGGAAGTACAAACTACTCTAATATTATTTTTATTGAAAAGTTTTCTCCACGAGTAATGTATTATAATTCAATTGGACCAAGAAAAGGCGGTCAGAACCGAAGCCAAGTTGGTTGGATTATGCAGATGAACGATATGATAGACTATTAGTTGAATACTTGAAAAGATTTTTTATTGCTATATTGATATGCTTTATACTTGCATCTTTGGAATCAATATGCTACACCGATGATAGTACAAGAAATCATCTTTTGACAAAAATGAAATTTCCAACTGCACTTTATGGAAATAATACTGGAATTTTTTATGATATTGTCTTGGATCCATTGTTGTCTTTGTTCATATATGCACCAATGATTTGGCTTCTGGAGCGACCTCTTAGGAAAACAAGATTTTGGTATCCCTACGAACGCATTATGGTGAGATGAATATGGTTTCATATGTAGTTTTGGAACTATGATTTTATGAACATTTAAATTGGCTAATTATTAAACTTACCTTGAGGCAAAATACTAATTGTAACTAGTTTTACATTAATTAATATTTTTCAGACTGGTGTGTATATTATAATCATTTCTACCGGCATTACATTTTTCATCGCAATTATGAATCGTAAATAGAACAAAATTTATAAATATACTTATTGATTTTATTTTAGATAATAGTGAAATCTGAAACAAAAGTATTTATCAATGCCTTCTTGCTAGGAAAAAAACATTTGCAAATGAGCGTTAAAAATTATCTTCGATTATAGTAAGTCTTGGAGTAAAAAAATGAATTGCTTAATAAAATTTTCGGTATTTTTCTACCAAAGATTAATATCATCGAATTTAATTTTTTATACAATGCGCTCATCATTAACAAGTATTGAAAAAATATAAACTATTTACTGAAATTAAAGAAGAACTTTAAACAAACAAGAATTTCTCGAAATGTTCTAAAGAATTTCTTTCTAAAAATTACTATTGAATCCAATAGAAATATAGTTTTAGGAACTATATATTTATTTTGTAAATGATTAAAACACGATTTATCTTTGATGAAGATTTAATTCGATCGGAAAATACGAACATTTAAATTTTCCAGATCAAACAATATATTATAATTGATGTATATAACAAAAGATGATTATGTTTACTACGTTCAATTTCCATTATGACAGCAATGCAGCAATAAGAAATCTTTTCAAGTATTCAACTAATAGTCTATCATATTGTTCATCTGCATAACCCAGCCAACTCGGTTTCGGTTCTGATCGCCTTTTCTTGATCCAATTGACGAAGGCATTGTATAGACATGGAACTGATTGTTTAATATATGATACATTTGGATGATGTTCGATGAAGTGTTTGCCACCCAAATAGATTGCGAAAGTTTAAGCAACATTGGTTATTGTTATAAGCGAAATTACAATTATTTCACAAGTATTATTTCCCTCGCAAGACATTCGCATATAAATCAAGTCCACCATCATGTAACAAATCGCTAATCCAATTTGGTCTAAGAGCAAATTCATTGTATAAATGAATTCCATTACGTTTTCCTTGTCAACTTGATAACTAGTTGATATAAAGTTACTTAAAGTCTAATGCACTAAAAGAAAGCATACATCCTCTTATCCGGGAGAAGACCGAATATGAGATATTTTTCTAGGACTTTTTGATATGTCATGTTTTTGTAAGGCAGCAAATCAAAAATATTTGCTTTTTAACTTCCCGTAGGGCAAGTTATAGTAATCGCAAAAAAATCGAAAATGAAAATTTTTATATATCTTTACGTTTCAGAGGTTTCTGAATATTTTGGCATACCTTAGAAAAAATGGATGTATGTGTGTGTGTGTGTGTGTGTGTGTGTATGTGTGTGTGTATGTATGTACGTGTGTGTATGTATGTGCGGATACAAATTTTCGTCGACGATTTCGGGAACACGGATCAACCGATTTGAATAATTCAAAAAACATTCGATTCGCATTGATAAGAAGACGTGCTGATTAGTTTTTGGCGAAGGCAGGTCTAGCCGTTCCGATGATACGGGGCAAAAAGTGCCGAAAACGGTAACTCAGTTTTTGAGAGAACGGAGCGTCCGATTTAAATAATTCAAAAAACATTTCACTTGTATTGACAAGATGAAGAATCGATAAAATTTTCATAAAGGTAGGTCTAGCGGTTTCGGAGGTATGGAAGAAAAAGTAAAAAAATTAGTCATTTGGCGGTCAAAAATGATCATTAGACATATGCACATCAAATTATCAGATATTTTATAGAGATTTTAACAATAAGTGTACATTTTGTTAACATTCCTATGGGTTCCGTACCAATGCTTATGCGTTAGACAGCGACGCGGCGCTTACGCGCTTTATATTTTGTCCCTATGCAGTTAAATCAGTACGATTGCTTTGAAAAAAAAGTTCAGATCTTCCACAATATGTCAAAATAAAGAAAAACTAGCTGTAAGTGGAATTCTGTCTTAAGGCAATTAAGGCATCGTGCCTTAAGGCAAATTGCTGGAACTTCCCGTACCAAAAATTATTATTTTTTTAAAAACGATTGACATTTTTAAAACAAATTTACTTCGAAAAAATAAGATTTTTGAGAAACTATAAATTAAACAAAAAATTACTTTTTTTTGAAAAAAAAATTTTTTCAAAAAAAAATCAAATTTTTTTTTTTTTTTTTTAAATTTTTTTTTGGAAAAAATAATGTTTTCTTTATTTTGGCATATTTTGGAAGATCTTTTTTCAAAACAATCGTACTGCTTTAACTGCATAGAGACAAAATGTCAAAGCGCGTAAGCGCCGCGTCGACGTCTAACGAATAAATATTGGTACGGAACCCATAGGAATGCAAACAAAATTTATACTTATTGTTAAAATCTCTATAAAATATCTGATAATTTGATGTGCATATGTCTAATGATCATTTTTGACCGCCAAATGGCATTTTTTTTACTTTTTTGTTAGATCTCCGAAACCGCTAGACCTGCCCTCATGAAAATTTGATCAATTCTTATCTTGTCAATACAAGTCAAATGTTTTTTGAATTATTAAAATCGGACGCTCCGTTCTCTTAAAAACTGAGTTACCGTTTTTGGCACTTTTTGCCCCGTATCTTTGGAACGGCTGGACCTGCCTTCGCCAAAAACTAATCAGCACGTCTCCTTATCAATACGAATCGAATGTTTTTTGAATTATTCAAATCGGTTGATCCGTGTTCCCGAAATCGTCGACGAAAATTTGTATCCGCACATACATACACACACGTACATACATACATACATACACACCACACACACACATACACCACACACCACACAACACACATACATCCATTTTTTCTAAGGTATGCCAAAATGTTAAGAAACCTCTGAAACGTAAAGATATATAAAATTTTTCATTTTCGATTTTTTTGCGCTTACTATACTTACCTACGGGAAGTTAAAAAATTTTTTTCAAAAAAAAAAAAATTAAAAAAAAAAATTTTTTTTTTTTAAATTTTTTTTTCAAAAAAGTAATTTCTTGTCCATATATATAGTTTCTCAAAAATCTTATTTTTCCAATTAATTTTTTTTCAAAAATGTTAATCGTTTTTAAACAATTAATAATTTTGGTACGAGAATTCCAGCAATTTGCCTTAAGGCACGATGCCTTATTTCCCTTAAGACAATTCCACTACAGCTAGTTAATTTTATAATTGTAACCATTTAAGAAGAATATTTTATTATATATATATATATATATATATATATATATATATATCAATTTATTTTTCTACTATATTTGAATAATCTAAATGGCATAACTAATCAAGTGCTGTTTTAACAATTGTCCAATTGGTGTCGAAAATTTGAAGAAAGATACTGAATTATAAAAAAACAAGTCTTCATTTTTGGAGTTGTGAAGAAGTAAAGAAGAGGATAATAGCCAAAAATTAATGCTGCTAAATTTGGATTTTACGCAAATATAAATATTTTTTACATAGATTTGTTTTGGATTTGATGGATATTTTTACATAGATGTAATAGAAATTAACGATTATATCGAATTAAAAAAACTAAAATGTTCACTGCAGTTTTATTAGTAATTTTATTATTTTTCAGTTTCCTTTTCATCAGCAATGACTCAATTGGTGCAACAATTAGAAGTGTAAAAAATACTTGAATAAAAAAATCTTTTGGAGGAGTAGTCTAAAATAATACTACCTGAAAAAGACTAATTCTAAGAAGATCAACATTTGGTGCAAATGATTATTCATCATAAAATTTAACATAGTTGGGCAAATTTTTGAATAATATAAAAATGTTTTGACGTTTTGTCAACGTTTTTTCAAAAACGGCTGCAACGGTTTCAAAATTTGAGAAAAGTTCGGTAAATCACAGTAAGGACTTGCGTTGATCTGCTTTTAAGGCATTCGGCCGAGCTGTTATTTCAAAACTGCAAAAAAATGTATTGGTAACTTATTGCCCAAGTTTTTGTTTTTGAAAATTAAAAAACTTAAAAATAACCGATGGAAGGCGTCAGTTTGGTATAGTACCTGTTAGTTTTTGGTTGTGATTGGCTGGGCAGTATCTTGAAACTGTTTTACCCATATTGGGAAATTTTAGAAAGATAGGAGACTGTGACGTCACTAAGTGAACGAGCGTTGCCGACAATCGTGGAACACTCGCGATTGATTTAGTGCCATATTATATCATGATATACAATATATAATATAATACGTAATATCCAAAATTGCTTATACATTGTGCATAAAATAGTCACATTTAGTTTAAGCACGTAACGTGGCATATGACATTTATTCAATCACGATTGTCGGCAACGTTCGTTCACTTGGTGACGCACAGTCTGCTTCTATCTTTTGGCACTTTATGAAATGGAAAACATATGAGAACTAGCAGTTCATGCAAATTAAAAATTATTAAGCTAGCTACCAGTCTAAAACAAAAGATATCAATCAAATTTGTCATTGAGTCAGTTTGGGTTGTTTCAACATTTGTTCATTTACTTGCGCAGATCTAAGTATTAAATCATGGCTGAGAGAGTGCATTATCGAGAATATTTAAATCCATCAAGAATAAATTATATCCTAGTAAGAATGTTCTTCTCGAGAATGGAGGAAGGAATGCTTATCAGATTCCAAAGTCGTTCTAGAATATGGCTTGATGATCGTAATCAAAATTATGTGAACAACTTGGAAAATTATCAAGTGTTTGGTTACGTATTAGTAATAACTTGCGGTAAGAATAATATATATTTTTCTTGCAGAGAATAAGATAATATTGCAGGTTCAGATATTGTATTTGTATGTGACTAATTTGTAAAAAATGTCAATTATTTTTTTCAGGAAGTATTACCTCCGACTCATTACCTAGAAGATATCTTCAAGTCATCATAAGTTATCTTTTAGTTATACTGATTGATATGTTTCAATGTTTTGCAGTTATGACAAGTGATTATGATATACTATTTAATCTTGCAGTTGCAGAAACTATTTTACAACCTCTTGCATTTGTTAATACGATTTTGTGTGTATGCACTTCTGATAGATCAGTTCAGGTATTATTTCACGTCAATTTATTATTATTAATTAATTAAATTTTCTAAGAGCCTGAATATGCGGAAAAAAATCTAAAACTACAGTGTATTAAAATTTGATGCAAACTAAAATATAGCAAAAGGCCTAAAAAGTTGTTGCATTCTTCTTAAATTTTCGTGTTTTGCAATGCATGCAAAAAATGCGGGCGCACGCTTTAGGGGGCACCTAAACGAGTTTCGGAAATTAAATGTATAATATAATATTTATATTTTTTATATAAAATCTAGAATTATTCATATAAAATCTAGAATACTTAATAAATTATAATAAACAATCGACTAAATTATCGTTCGGAGACACAAAAAGCATTTATTCACATTTATTTTGCAATGTGCTATCAGTAGAAACAATTAACCGATTAATAACTCTACAAATTAGTAAATAACAGCTCTGTGCATTGCTTAATCTACTTATTCAATTTTTTTTTTTCGTTTACAGTTGGAATCGAAAGAAATTATCTAGTGTTAGTGTTCAATTAGTTAAGCTTAAACCTGCGTAAAAAATGACAGCGAAAAAAAAGAAAAAGAAATTTCGTAATATTCTATGATTTTGTAATTTTTGTTTAAAAAAAACCGCATGTCTTTATGATAAATACATTTCGAGAAAAATAAAAACAAATACCTTGCATTTTTTGTAAAAAAAACGAACAACCCCCTTAAGGCTTTTTTATACCTAGCGGTGTCCGTACTCTAAATTTAATAATTATAAACTATGCGGAAATAATACATATCAAATATAACAAGTTTTTTTTAATATAGTTCAAGAAATGTGTAATTTTTTGCATTTTCTACTGATTTTTGGACAATACTTTTAACATACATTAAAAATTTAACTTTAAAACAACAACTGATACTCTGAATATGACGGAAAAGCAAGTATGAATACAATTCGGCTCTTACGATATCAATAAGGAGAAGTTTACGACGCATTTTTGGTTATCGTAAATGATGAAAAATTAAATTAAATTAAAATTTAAAAAATCCAACATGAAATACGAGTATTATGATTGAAAATGAAAAGCTAGTTTTTTTTTGGCACTCTTGGCATGATTTGCTCAATAGAATAAATAAATTGCACATACGTTAAAATTAATTGAAAATTTAAAATATTTGATTATAATCAACCCGCGAATCGCCTCGATTTTCTAAATAAATTTAAAATCAATATATTTTATACGCTTTTAGATTATACCTAATTTTTTTGTGTACTAAGTTCAGAATAATTGAAAATTAATTTTTAAAAAATATGTAAATATTCATATAATTTTAATGATAAACTTTTAAAACAGTTAATATTAATAGGGGGGGGGGCGCGAGAAAAAAAGTTGCATGCGGGCGCTAAGGACCCCAGGACCGCCCTGTATATATATATATATATATATAATATATATATATATATATATATATCTCCACAAAAATATTTATTTAAGATTGAATATATCGCATCATCGAAAGAACTATTCCATTCGGCCTCACAATATATAAGCTTATAATCATATCAGTAATTTTTGACTTAAACAACATATATCACAGCACATAAAACATATATCAAACAAGCACCTATCTCATATGATTAGAAAATTTCTCTGCTATTGCCTTAATATAGAGATATATGGAAATGCAATTTTGAACTTTCCGTAGGGTGAATTATTGTAATCGTCAATAGTTATTGAAATTTTGTTTGAAAATAACTTTCGTAGAAATACTTATTAATTTTATGTTATATTTATGTAGATATCCGAGGGATGAGAAAGATCTGTTGCAATTTGCACAATGGAGATTGTTCATAGAATCAATTGCAAGAACCGTTGGTTACTTTCGATCGATTTGTTTTATAGGCAAATTTCCTGCGAAGAAAATGATACTTGTGACATTTTTGTATTTTCACTCATAATATTTATGCATGTTATACAAGCATTAGCCATTTACATGGGTAGAAACCACTTCATCGAGTATCATCCAAATGTATCGTTTATTAAACAATCAGTTCCATGTCTGTACAATGCTTTTGTCAATTGGATCAAGAAAAGGCGATCAGAACCGAAACCGAGTTGGTTGGATTATGCGGATGAACGATATGATAGACTATTAGTTGAATACTTGAAAAGATTTCTTATTTTTGTGTGGATTTGTTTTCTGATTGACACCACCGATTCGACAACTACTACAACAATTATGAAAACGAAAACCTCTTGAGTAAATAAAACTTTCGAGTACGATTTATGGAATAACTATAGGTTGTTTTATGATGTTGTACTATTTCCACTGTTGGCAC
>NW_020539727.1:7987712-8013285 GCF_003426905.1 Ctenocephalides felis | reverse complement strand
TTTTTAAATTATGCCAAAATGTTCAGATCCCTTTGAAACGTGAAGATATGCAACAATTTTTATTTTCAATTTTCTGCGATTACTATCAGCATTTGACTTTCAATAATTATAACGTAAAAAGCAATAAAACAAAACATATATCACAGCACATAAAACATCAAACAACCAACTATTGAAATATGTTCAGAAAATGTTTCAGTTAGAAGTTTAGAAAATGTTTCAGTTGCCCAAGTTTAGAAATATTTTTTTAAATTGTTTTTTTTTTAAATTATATATTTCCTTCGCACACCTTCTTAAAACAAACCGATTTGGTTTCACACATCTGCCCTTACCACTTTACTTCGGTTAGAAAGTATAAGCATATCTGAACATCTATTACTTATCAATATGTTTGTCAATTTTCAAATAAATGTTAGTATATCTAGGTAAATAACTTGATTCTCGACATCATTTGTTCTGTATATCTTTTTTCAGGCTGTATGATCTCCGACTCATTACCTAGAAGATATCTTCACGTTATCATAAGTTATTTTTAGATATACTGATTGATATGTTCAAATGTTTTACCGTTGTGACGAGGGATTATGATATACTATTTAATCTTGCAATTGCAGAAACTAGTTTATAACCTCTTGCATTTGTTAATACGATTTGCGCGTGATCGCTTCTGATGGATCAGTTCAGGTATTAAGTCCAATTTATTGTTGTTAATTGCAATAATATGTAACATTCGTTATATACCTTCTCTGTTTCTCATTCCTCTGTTGTTTCTTACACCCCGCATTCACTCACTCTCCCGCACGTGCCGCGTAACCTTGAATTCATTTGTTGCACAACGTTGCATTGCACAACGAGCGAACAGCGCGAAATATAGGAGGGCAATATGTGCTCCTTTAATTTCTCTTTTTATTAATTATAATTATTAGTTATGATGTTCCTTTGCACAAGTTTAGTGTTTAATAAATTTATATAATTTTTTTGTGCTTATCCTGGTTTGGTATGTATAAAATCTTCTCCATTTTGTATTTATATATTTAATATCAACTATTGTTGATATTATTGAAATATAGATTAAATTATGTTTTATTAAATTATAGGTGTGAAATGAAAATGGGAAAACTCTCACACTACTTCCTCCCTGAATTTGAGTTTAACTCCGATCACAGACCTGCCTTAGGGCAGTACTACCCATTATTATTATTATTATTTATTATTATTATTATTATTATTATTATATATACATAAATAATAATGAGATAATGCCCGAAACAATCGAAATGTACTCAAAAATTAGGTTGATCGAATGGGACAATACTGCCAAGTCAGCCGTGGGTGGTCATTTGACCGAAATTATTTTTCATAAATAAATGTCATGAATCAACCTTATTAAATAAATGATCAACCATTGAAAAATATTGATCCGTTTTCATTTTATAGCAAAATTAAATTCCAATTTTTAAATGGACCACCATTATATATATATATATATATATATATATATATATATATATTATATATATTGATGAGTTATTTAGAATCGGACAGTAACACCAAGTAAAAAAAACAAAAGTAGTTTTGAAATACTTTATTTATCCAAATGTTTCAATGAAAAAACTAAAAGATTTTATATGATGTAGGAGGAAATAATATAAAGTTATAGAACTTATATAAATACTTACAGAAATTAATTATACAAAAATACACTACACGAATACAGTGTGATAAACCATGCCATTAATAACTGGAACATTAAAACTAATTATTTTTTGACATTTTTTTGGTTACATTCTAGTGTGTACAGATTGACTAACGTCTAAAAGCTGAATGAATGGTGTTTTACAAATTTTGCGAAAGTTTAAAAAGACTGGCAAACATATTTTTTTGTAAAATAATAAAATAATAAAATCACGCTTCATTCAGATATGATGGTGTGGTGTTTTGAAATGATCAAGGATTATTTTTAGTCATTGCAAAGCGAATTGTTGTCCAATATTTTATTTTTGGCCCTGTCGTTATGTAAAGATATTAGGCATCCTTCGCTAAACCTTCTTTTAAATAAATTATTTTCGAAATGTAGGATCGTGGGATTGGAAAATCAATGTTACGTTTGAGCTGATTAATGTAATCCGTTAATTGTGTTTTATTCTGGTTTTATTTTTAGAGTTGTTTTTGTGTTGAGATGTTCTTTTGTGCAGGTTCTGACTAGTTTCACCTATGTAGACGCAATTAAAAATCTAGGCAATTCACCTTATAAACTAGATTACTTAAGATTCTTGGGTTAAATTTCGATATTAATTTTGTTAAATGAGTTGAAAAAGTGTTTTGGAAGTACAAACTACTCTAATATTATTTTTATTGAAAAGTTTTCTCCACGAGTAATGTATTATAATTCAATTGGACCAAGAAAAGGCGGTCAGAACCGAAGCCAAGTTGGTTGGATTATGCAGATGAACGATATGATAGACTATTAGTTGAATACTTGAAAAGATTTTTTATTGCTATATTGATATGCTTTATACTTGCATCTTTGGAATCAATATGCTACACCGATGATAGTACAAGAAATCATCTTTTGACAAAAATGAAATTTCCAACTGCACTTTATGGAAATAATACTGGAATTTTTTATGATATTGTCTTGGATCCATTGTTGTCTTTGTTCATATATGCACCAATGATTTGGCTTCTGGAGCGACCTCTTAGGAAAACAAGATTTTGGTATCCCTACGAACGCATTATGGTGAGATGAATATGGTTTCATATGTAGTTTTGGAACTATGATTTTATGAACATTTAAATTGGCTAATTATTAAACTTACCTTGAGGCAAAATACTAATTGTAACTAGTTTTACATTAATTAATATTTTTCAGACTGGTGTGTATATTATAATTCATTTCTACCGGCATTACATTTTTCATCGCAATTATGAATCGTAAATAGAACAAAATTTATAAATATACTTATTGATTTTATTTTAGATAATAGTGAAATCTGAAACAAAAGTATTTATCAATGCCTTCTTGCTAGGAAAAAAACATTTGCAAATGAGCGTTAAAAATTATCTTCGATTATAGTAAGTCTTGGAGTAAAAAAATGAATTGCTTAATAAAATTTTCGGTATTTTTCTACCAAAGATTAATATCATCGAATTTAATTTTTTATACAATGCGCTCATCATTAACAAGTATTGAAAAAATATAAACTATTTACTGAAATTAAAGAAGAACTTTAAACAAACAAGAATTTCTCGAATGTTCTAAAGAATTTCTTTCTAAAAATTACTATTGAATCCAATAGAAATATAGTTTTAGGAACTATATATTTATTTTGTAAATGATTAAAACACGATTTATCTTTGATGAAGATTTAATTCGATCGGAAAATACGAACATTTAAATTTTCCAGATCAAACAATATATTATAATTGATGTATATAACAAAAGATGATTATGTTTACTACGTTCAATTTCCATTATGACAGCAATGCAGCAATAAGAAATCTTTTCAAGTATTCAACTAATAGTCTATCATATTGTTCATCTGCATAACCCAGCCAACTCGGTTTCGGTTCTGATCGCCTTTTCTTGATCCAATTGACGAAGGCATTGTATAGACATGGAACTGATTGTTTAATATATGATACATTTGGATGATGTTCGATGAAGTGTTTGCCACCCAAATAGATTGCGAAAGTTTAAGCAACATTGGTTATTGTTATAAGCGAAATTACAATTATTTCACAAGTATTATTTCCCTCGCAAGACATTCGCATATAAATCAAGTCCACCATCATGTAACAAATCGCTAATCCAATTTGGTCTAAGAGCAAATTCATTGTATAAATGAATTCCATTACGTTTTCCTTGTCAACTTGATAACTAGTTGATATAAAGTTACTTAAAGTCTAATGCACTAAAAGAAAGCATACATCCTCTTATCCGGGAGAAGACCGAATATGAGATATTTTTCTAGGACTTTTTGATATGTCATGTTTTTGTAAGGCAGCAAATCAAAAATATTTGCTTTTTAACTTCCCGTAGGGCAAGTTATAGTAATCGCAAAAAAATCGAAAATGAAAATTTTTATATATCTTTACGTTTCAGAGGTTTCTGAATATTTTGGCATACCTTAGAAAAAATGGATGTATGTGTGTGTGTGTGTGTGTGTGTGTGTGTGTGTGTATGTGTGTGTGTATGTATGTACGTGTGTGTATGTATGTGCGGATACAAATTTTCGTCGACGATTTCGGGAACACGGATCAACCGATTTGAATAATTCAAAAAACATTCGATTCGCATTGATAAGAAGACGTGCTGATTAGTTTTTGGCGAAGGCAGGTCTAGCCGTTCCGATGATACGGGGCAAAAAGTGCCGAAAACGGTAACTCAGTTTTTGAGAGAACGGAGCGTCCGATTTAAATAATTCAAAAAAACATTTCACTTGTATTGACAAGATGAAGAATCGATAAAATTTTCATAAAGGTAGGTCTAGCGGTTTCGGAGGTATGGAAGAAAAAGTAAAAAAATAGTCATTTGGCGGTCAAAAATGATCATTAGACATATGCACATCAAATTATCAGATATTTTATAGAGATTTTAACAATAAGTGTACATTTTGTTAACATTCCTATGGGTTCCGTACCAATGCTTATGCGTTAGACAGCGACGCGGCGCTTACGCGCTTTATATTTTGTCCCTATGCAGTTAAATCAGTACGATTGCTTTGAAAAAAAAGTTCAGATCTTCCACAATATGTCAAAATAAAGAAAACTAGCTGTAAGTGGAATTCTGTCTTAAGGCAATTAAGGCATCGTGCCTTAAGGCAAATTGCTGGAACTTCCCGTACCAAAAAATTATTATTTTTTTAAAAACGATTGACATTTTTAAAACAAATTTACTTCGAAAAAATAAGATTTTTGAGAAACTATAAATTAAACAAAAAATTACTTTTTTTTGAAAAAAAAATTTTTTCAAAAAAAAATCAAATTTTTTTTTTTTTTTTTAAATTTTTTTTGGAAAAAATAATGTTTTCTTTATTTTGGCATATTTTGGAAGATCTTTTTTCAAAACAATCGTACTGCTTTAACTGCATAGAGACAAAATGTCAAAGCGCGTAAGCGCCGCGTCGACGTCTAACGAATAAATATTGGTACGGAACCCATAGGAATGCAAACAAAATTTATACTTATTGTTAAAATCTCTATAAAATATCTGATAATTTGATGTGCATATGTCTAATGATCATTTTTGACCGCCAAATGGCATTTTTTTTACTTTTTTGTTAGATCTCCGAAACCGCTAGACCTGCCCTCATGAAAATTTGATCAATTCTTCATCTTGTCAATACAAGTCAAATGTTTTTTGAATTATTAAAATCGGACGCTCCGTTCTCTTAAAAACTGAGTTACCGTTTTTGGCACTTTTTGCCCCGTATCTTTGGAACGGCTGGACCTGCCTTCGCCAAAAACTAATCAGCACGTCTCCTTATCAATACGAATCGAATGTTTTTTGAATTATTCAAATCGGTTGATCCGTGTTCCCGAAATCGTCGACGAAAATTTGTATCCGCACATACATACACACACGTACATACATACATACATACACACACACACACACACACACACACACACACACACACACATACATCCATTTTTTCTAAGGTATGCCAAAATGTTAAGAAACCTCTGAAACGTAAAGATATATAAAAATTTTCATTTTCGATTTTTTTGCGCTTACTATAACTTACCCTACGGGAAGTTAAAAAATTTTTTTCCAAAAAAAAAAAATTAAAAAAAAAAATTTTTTTTTTTTAAATTTTTTTTTCAAAAAAAAGTAATTTCTTGTCCATATATATAGTTTCTCAAAAATCTTATTTTTTCCAATTAATTTTTTTCAAAAATGTTAATCGTTTTTAAACAATTAATAATTTTTGGTACGAGAAGTTCCAGCAATTTGCCTTAAGGCACGATGCCTTAATTGCCTTAAGACAGAATTCCACTTACAGCTAGTTAATTTTATTAATTGTAACCATTTAAAGAAGAATATTTTATATATATATATATATATATATATATATATATATATATCAATTTATTTTTCTACTATATTTGAATAATCTAAATGGCATAACTAATCAAGTGCTGTTTTAACAATTGTCCAATTGGTGTCGAAAATTTGAAGAAAGATACTGAATTATAAAAAAACAAGTCTTCATTTTTGGAGTTGTGAAGAAGTAAAGAAGAGGATATAGCCAAAAATTAATGCTGCTAAATTTGGATTTTACGCAAATATAAATATTTTTACATAGATTTGTTTTGGATTTGATGGATATTTTTACATAGATGTAATAGAAATTAACGATTATATCGAATTAAAAAAACTAAAATGTTCACTGCAGTTTTATTAGTAATTTTAATATTTATTTCAGTTTCCTTTTCATCAGCAATGACTCAATTGGTGCAACAATTAGAAGTGTAAAAAAATACTTGAATAAAAAATATCTTTTGGAGGAGTAGTCTAAAATAATACTACCTGAAAAAGACTAATTCTAAGAAGATCAACATTTGGTGCAAATGATTATTCATCATAAAATTTAACATAGTTGGGCAAATTTTTGAATAATATAAAAATGTTTTGACGTTTTGTCAACGTTTTTTCAAAAACGGCTGCAACGGTTTCAAAAATTTGAGAAAAGTTCGGTAAATCACAGTAAGGACTTGCGTTGATCTGCTTTTAAGGCATTCGGCCGAGCTGTTATTTCAAAACTGCAAAAAAATGTATTGGTAACTTATTGCCCAAGTTTTTGTTTTTGAAAATTAAAAAAACTTAAAAATAACCGATGGAAGGCGTCAGTTTGGTATAGTACCTGTTAGTTTTTGGTTGTGATTGGCTGGGCAGTATCTTGAAACTGTTTTACCCATATTGGGAAATTTTAGAAAGATAGGAGACTGTGACGTCACTAAGTGAACGAGCGTTGCCGACAATCGTGGAACACTCGCGATTGATTTAGTGCCATATTATATCATGATATACAATATATAATATAATACGTAATATCCAAAATTGCTTATACAAATTGTGCATAAAATAGTCACATTTAGGTTAAGCACGTAACGTGGCATATGACATTTATTCAATCACGATTGTCGGCAACGTTCGTTCACTTGGTGACGCACAGTCTGCTTCTATCTTTTGGCACTTTATGAAATGGAAAACATATGAGAACTAGCAGTTCATGCAAATTAAAAATTATTAAGCTAGCTACCAGTCTAAAACAAAAGATATCAATCAAATTTGTCATTGAGTCAGTTTGGGTTGTTTCAACATTTGTTCATTTACTTGCGCAGATTTAAGTATTAAATCATGGCTGAGAGAGTGCATTATCGAGAATATTTAAATCCATCAAGAATAAATTATATCCTAGTAAGAATGTTCTTCTCGAGAATGGAGGAAGGAATGCTTATCAGATTCCAAAGTCGTTCTAGAATATGGCTTGATGATCGTAATCAAAATTATGTGAACAACTTGGAAAATTATCAAGTGTTTGGTTACGTATTAGTAATAACTTGCGGTAAGAATAATATATATTTTTCTTGCAGAGAATAAGATAATAATTGCAGGTTCAGATATTGTAATTTGTATGTGACTAATTTGTAAAAAATGTCAATTATTTTTTTCAGGAAGTATTACCTCCGACTCATTACCTAGAAGATATCTTCAAGTCATCATAAGTTATCTTTTAGTTATACTGATTGATATGTTTCAATGTTTTGCAGTTATGACAAGTGATTATGATATACTATTTAATCTTGCAGTTGCAGAAACTATTTTACAACCTCTTGCATTTGTTAATACGATTTGTGTGTATGCACTTCTGATAGATCAGTTCAGGTATTATTTCACGTCAATTTAATTATTAAATTAATTAAATTTTCTAAGAGCCTGAATATGCGGAAAAAAATCTAAAACTACAGTGTATTAAAATTTGATGCAAAACTAAAATATAGCAAAAGGCCCTAAAAAGTTGTTGCATTTCTTCTTAAATTTTCGTGTTTTGCAATGCATGCAAAAAATGCGGGCGCACGCTTTAGGGGGCACCTAAACGAGTTTCGGAAATTAAATGTATAATATAATATTTATATTTTTTATATAAAATCTAGAATTATTCATATAAAATCTAGAATACTTAATAAATTATAATAAACAATCGACTAAATTATCGTACGGAGACACAAAAAGCATTTATTCACATTTATTTTGCAATGTGCTATCAGTAGAAACAATTAACCGATTAATAACTCTACAAATTAGTAAATAACAGCTCTGTGCATTGCTTAATCTACTTATTCAATTTTTTTTTCGTTTACAGTTGGAATCGAAAAGAAATTATCTAGTGTTAGTGTTCAATTAGTTAAGCTTAAACCTGCGTTAAAAAATGACAGCGAAAAAAAAGAAAAAGAAAATTTCGTAATATTCTATGATTTTGTAATTTTTGTTTAAAAAAAACCGCATGTCTTTATGATAAATACATTTCGAGAAAAATAAAAACAAATACCTTGCATTTTTTGTAAAAAAAAACGAACAACCCCCTTAAGGCTTTTTTAATACCTAGCGGTGTCCGTACTCTAAATTTAATAATTATAAACTATGCGGAAATAATACATATCAAATATAACAAGTTTTTTTTAATATAGTTCAAGAAATGTGTAATTTTTTGCATTTTCTACTGATTTTTGGACAATACTTTTAACATACATTAAAAATTTAACTTTAAAACAACAAACTGATACTCTGAATATGACGGAAAAGCAAGTATGAATACAATTCGGCTCTTACGATATCAATAAGGAGAAGTTTACGACGCATTTTTGGTTATCGTAAATGATGAAAAATTAAATTAAATTAAAATTTAAAAAATCCAACATGAAATACGAGTATTATGATTGAAAATGAAAAGCTAGTTTTTTTGGCACTCTTGGCATGATTTGCTCAATAGAATAAATAAATTGCACATACGTTAAAATTAATTGAAAATTTAAAAATATTTGATTATAATCAACCCGCGAATCGCCTCGATTTTCTAAATAAATTTAAAATCAATATATTTTATACGCTTTTAGATTATACCTAATTTTTTGTGTACTAAGTTCAGAATAATTGAAAATTAATTTTTAAAAAATATGTAAATATTCATATAATTTTAATGATAAACTTTTAAAACAGTTAATATTAATAGGGGGGGGGGCGCGAGAAAAAAAGTTGCATGCGGGCGCTAAGGACCCCAGGACCGGCCCTGTATATATATATATATATATATATATATATATCCACAAAAATATTTATTTAAGATTGAATATATCGCATCATCGAAAGAACTATTCCATTCGGCATCACAATATATAAGCTTATAATCATATCAGTATTTTTTGACTTAAACAACATACATCACAGCACATAAAACATATATCAAACAAGCACCTATCTCAATATGATTAGAAAATTTCTCTGCTATTGCCTTAATATAGAGATATATGGAAATGCAATTTTGAACTTTCCGTAGGGTGAATTATTGTAATCGTCAATAGTTATTGAAATTTTGTTTGAAAATAACTTTCGTAGAAATACTTATTAATTTTATGTTATATTTATGTAGATATCCGAGGGATGAGAAAGATCTGTTGCAATTTGCACAATGGAGATTGTTCATAGAATCAATTGCAAGAACCGTTGGTTACTTTTCGATCGATTTGTTTTATAGGCAAATTTCCTGCGAAGAAAATGATACTTGTGACATTTTTGTATTTTCACTCATAATATTTATGCATGTTATACAAGCATTAGCCATTTACATGGGTAGAAACCACTTCATCGAGTATCATCCAAATGTATCGTTTATTAAACAATCAGTTCCATGTCTGTACAATGCTTTTGTCAATTGGATCAAGAAAAGGCGATCAGAACCGAAACCGAGTTGGTTGGATTATGCGGATGAACGATATGATAGACTATTAGTTGAATATTTGAAAAGATTTCTTATTTTTGTGTGGATTTGTTTTCTGATTGACACCACCGATTCGACAAACTACTACAACAATTATGAAAACGAAAACCTCTTGAGTAAAATAAAACTTTCGAGTACGATTTATGGAAATAACTATAGGTTGTTTTATGATGTTGTACTATTTCCACTGTTGGCACTGTTTATATATGTACCAATTATTTGGCTAGTTGAAAGGCCTCTTAGAAGAACAAGATTTTGGTATCCATATGAACGTTTTATGGTAAGAATTTTGGTTTTATATATCGATGAATGCAATATGTGGTTTTTAATTAATGAATTTAGTAACAACTATAACTGTTAACGACGCAATTTATTCAAATATTGTTTGAATTCATTACCTGTAAAAACATGTACATACCCAGTAACGTAGCTATACAATCTGTGGCTCTTTCAATTGGCAAACTCTTTCGAGGGGGGCCCAAATCTTAATTGTATTTCAACACAAAAATTTATGCCTTGAGAGTGAGTGAAAACCCGAGAATTTTGTTAAAAGATTCATATATGTTTTTTTTATATAACATAACAGTTTTCAAGGCTTTTTCAATAGATCACTGTAATAAAAATTTTAATTGAAAACAATACTTAAATTTTATTGTATTTTATTCATCGGCAAGGAAATGCGATTTCAGTTGATAACACACATTATTCTTAACAGCAAACCTTTGCTTTAAAAACGTCCCTAGAGTAAAACAATAATTTAAATTTATGCCAGTTAATTGTTTTATACTGTCTAGGTTATCTATTTCAGATAGGTGCGACTATTCTCGTAATTTCTACTTTCATTAAATTTTACATCGCCATCACCTCGCAAATAGACGGTGCTCTTCAAGACAGACCTCATGAAGTCAATATCAAAATATTCAACAGTTTGCAATGTCCGGTTGTTTTATATTTTCCAAAATATATTGATGATCCTGTGATGGTAAATATCAAGAGCAGTGTGACTATTCCTGAAATCAAATTAGATGGTTATTTGCAAACATTGAATGTGTCCACTAAAGGCAGGTGCTTTGGAGAGAGCACATTTAGATTGTTTTTGATTGAGGAAGAAATCATGATAATCCTGATCAAGAAACACAATGGAAAAATTGCAATGGATATATTTCCGGACAAATTAATATATTTAGAATCCAATGCTCCCCTCTTGAACATTATTGGAGCTGATATTGCTGATCACATTTCTGTTCAAGAATCGACTGGACTCAAACTGACAGTACCGCCAATTTTGGATTTTATTGCTGGAATTCCAATTCCAAATGCTCACCAGAGAGTGATAATTGTGGAAGCACAATTGGTCAAACTATGGAAAAATCATGAACGAATTACGACACTGAATTTGGAGATTGGTGGTGAGTATACGGTGATGGTCACTGAAGGTGAAGAGGTTCTTTTTGCGATTGACAGGGAACCGAATAAAGGAAATGTATTTTGTTATTTTCTTATGCGCGTTCTAGAAACACTTGGAAGATATTTTATGGAAACAGTGTGGATAATGTACTTGTGCATTGCACCACCCAAAATTTTAAGAGCTACTTCATTCTTTATAGTAGAGAGAGCAGCTCATTCATTAAGCGATATACTTGATCTTGTAAAAGATCTTTTACCGCCAGCATATCCAATTCTATTAACAGCTATTGAAATATGCTTCTTCATGATACTGTTATTATTTGTTTCTAAAAAGGTGAACAACACTTTTATGAATGCAGTTGCTGTTCCCAACCCAAATAGTAATCAATAATAATGTAATAAATAATAAATTAAAAATTACCTTACGTTGATAATTTGTCACTATTTTAAATCCTGTTCTATTTAGTTATAAAAAACTAGCCGGCCCGACAGACTTCGTCCTGTCAAAAAAAATTATAATGTGGCGGTGTTTTGTGCCTACCTTTTTTCTATTCTTTGCAAAAAATTATCCTGAACAGAACCGTCACCCTGGTAATAATTCGGTGTGAATTAAAAATAATTAAATAAAACACTATAAGCATTTAAAAGTAAGTAATTTTAATAATATAAATAATAATTCAAAAATCAGTTCAATTTTCATTGTAGTGCTTTGTGATAAACGATGTTTTTTGTTTGATTACCTGGCGCATAGACAAACAAATCTGATGGTTTTCCAATACGGGAACAAACAACATACAATTTTCCATGTGAGAAACATGGTTTTCCAAATTAATACCACAAACACTTAATGATACCATAAACGCACTGGAAACGCATTGGGATGCATGGTGCGGGAACATCTTCTGCTTTATACTATCCTTTGAATATAGTTGGTCTATATTTCGCAACATTATAATTTCCGATCCAACCTTGAATTGAAGATTGTGAGGTGACAATTTTAGCAAATCCAGCGAAAAATTGCAACGTATCATTGTTTTACATTGAAAATACTTTACACATTTGAAAACAAATGAAAACAGTCATCTGCCAAAAATTTCAATTTACTTATGAATCTAGATCATAGGCCATAGATTCTGCCAAAAATCAGCTGAGATGTGCCTCAGAAATTTAAGTAATGTAAGATATATGGTAGATATATCTACCATATATATAGTATATATATGGTAGATTGAACGATACATATATAAACAGGATTTGACAAAGTAATTTACCTAAAATATGAAATTAAGAAAATGATCAGGGTCGGTCCCACCTTGAATGCGACGCATGCGAAAAATACGAGCGCACGCTTCAGGGGGCACCAACACAAGATTCGTATGTGAAATTTTCAATATCATATACGAATATAATTCAAGAAATATATAATTTTTCTGCATTTTTTACTAATTTTTGCACAATATTCTTATAATACGTTAAAAAATTCACTTTGAAACAACAAATGGGAAAGTAAAGATGAATGCATACAATCCCTTACGATATCAATTAGGAGAAATTTAAGATGCAATTTTGGATATCTTATATATGCATTTAATACCTGAACTGATCAATCAGTAGTGACCACGAGCAAAAATCGCCTCGGCAACTTCAAGATTAAATAATATATCATGATCACTCGTCATAACACCAAAACATGTAAATAAATCAATTAGTATATCTAAAGAATGACTCATGATAATGTGAAGATATCTTTTAGGTAATGAGTCGGAGATAATACTGCCTGAAAAAAAGATACACAGAATAAATGATCAAAAAATGCATATGTGCTGTCAGTAGGAAAAAATGCAAATGTGTCAAATTTTAGCAAAATGAAGTTAAATCTTTTTTAAAATATTTAAATGTCTCACATATAAGAATCACTAGTTTTTATATGTAAGTCACGCCAACGACAACAAATAATATTAATATAATAATTAATGAAACATTATATTATATATAAATAAATTATCGGTTTCAGTTAGTAATATATATATTATATTACTAAGTATTATAAATTTTCTTACCGCAGATTGAAACTATTGTTCTAATCAAAAAATTCTGATAATAAAACAAGTTGTTCACATATTTTTGATTATGTCCACTAAGCCATATTCTAGAACGACTTTGGAATCTCATCAACATTCCATCCTCCAATCACATAAACAAAATTTTTATTAGAATATAATTTATTCTTGATTTATAAGAAATAATTAATAAAAATTATATCAAATATATTCTGAATAAAAACTAAATAAAAAAATAATTAAAAAAACGATCCCAATAATACCGTTATTTTTTCTATTATACGTATATATATATATACTTGTGTGTGTATGTATATTATGCATATCTATAATATATTAAATCGTATATATATATAAATAATATATGATATAAAATCTCTAGTAACATTTATATCTAAAAAAAATGGTGTTTATGAGCTATTAAATTAATTTGATCATATTTATTTATGAAAATAATTATAAACTAGCTGTAAGTGGAATTCTGTCTTAAGGCAATTAAGGCATCGTGCTTTAAGGCAAATTGCTGGAACTTCCCGTACCAAAAATTATTATTTTTTCAAAAACGATTAACATTTTTGAAAAAAAATTACTTTGAAAAAATAAGATTTTTGAGAAACTATAAATTGGATAAAAAATAACTTTGAAATATTTTTTTAATTTTTTTTTCTTTATTTTGACGTATTGTGGAAGATCTGAACTTTTTTTCAAAGCAATCGTACTGCTTTAACTGCAGAGGGACAAAATATAAAGCGCGTAAGCGCCGCGTCGCTGTCTAACGCATAAGCATTGGTACGGAAACCATAGGAATGTTAACAAAATGTATACTTATTGTTAAAATCTCTATAAAATATTTGATAATTTGATGTGCATATATCCAATGATCATTTTTGACCGCCAAATGGCTCATTTTTTTACTTTTTCCTCCATATTTCCGAAACCGCTAGACCTACCTTCATGAAAATTTTATCGATTCTTCATCTTGTCAATACAAGTGAAATGTTTTTTGAATTATTTAAATCGGACGCTCCGTTCTCTTAAAAACTGAGTTACCATTTTCGGCACATTTTGCCCGTATCTTCGAAACGGCTAGACCTGCTTTTGCCAAAAACTAATCAGCACGTCTCCTTATCAATACGAATCGAATGTTCTTTGAATTATTCAAATCGAATGATCCGTGTTCTCGAAATCGTCGACGAAAATTTGTATCCGCACATACATACGCACACGTACATACATACATACACGTACATACATACATACACATACATACATACATACATACATACATACATACACACACACACACACACATACATCCATTTTTTCTAAGGTATGTTCAGAAACCTTTGAAACGTAAATATATATAAAAAATTTCATTTTCGATTTTTTTGCGATTACTATAACTTGCCCTACTAAACTAAATAATGAATTAACTTCATAAGTATGAAAAAAATCACATGTAAGTTTAGTTTGCGACGACACGATTTGCCGCCGGAGCGGGGGCATCCGAGTGGAACGGTAAAACGTATATCATGCCGCAGGAGTGGCGGCATCCGAGCGCAACGGTAAAACGACCATGCCGCCGGAGTGGCAGCATCAGAGTCGAAAGGGTTAAAAGACATTTTACTTATATCGACTGAATGAAAAACTGTGTGAATTTTTGGGAAGGCAAGTACGGTGGTTTCTGAAACACAGAGGACAAAGTAAATACAAAAGATATTTGGAGGCCATTGGACATATGCACATCAAATTATCAGAGTTCCGTACCAATGTTTATCAGTTAGACTGCGATACAGCGCTTACGCGTTACCACATTTTGCCACTATGACAGCTACGGATTGCGTTTGCTTTAAATAAAAACAATCATTGTTTCCAAAATTGTAAAAATAGTTTTCAAACATTTTTAATGCTATTTTAAAAATTTGAATTTTTGCTACGAAAAGTTCGAGCATTTGCCACGACCCACTAGTTCTATAAGTAGATTAGCTTAAGGCAAAATACCACTTACGTCTGGTTATATTTTGCACTCTGAATCCAATTTGCACAAACAATCTCGTATGACACAGTGAAACTGTTGGTTGCCTGGCATAGTTCTTTCCTTGTAATATTTACAGAAAAATACTACCATAAATACTAAATTTATTAATAAGTTCGAAAAAATAAACAACATGTTAATTAAGATTTCTATTTTTTATAACTGAATCGAACAGGATTTAAAATAGTGACAAATTATCAACTTAAGATAAATGTTAATTTTATTATTTATTATATTATTGATTACTTGGGTTCGGAACAGCAACTGCATTCATAAAAGTGTTGTTCACCTTTTTAGAAACAAATAATAACAGTATCATGTAGAAGCATATTTCGATAGCTGTTAATAGAATTGGATATGCTGGCGGTAAAAGGTCTTTTATAAGATCAAGTTTATCGTTTAATGAATAAGCTGCGTTCTCTACTATTAAAAATGAAGTAGCTCTTAAAATTTTGGGTGGTGCAATGCACAAGTACATTATCCATGCTGTTTCCGTAAAATATCTTCCAAATGTTTCTAGAACGCGCATAAGAAAATAACAAAATACATTTCCTTTATTCGGTTCCTTATCAATCGCAAAGAGAACCTCTTCACCTTCAGTGACCATCACCGTATACTCACCACCAATCTCCAAATTCAGTGTCGTAATTCGTTCATGATTTTTCCATAGTTTGACCAATTGTGCTTCCACAATTATCACTCTCTGGTGAGCATTTGGAATTGGAATTCCAGCAATAAAATCCAAAGTTGGCGGTACTGTCAGTTTGAGTCCAGTCGATTCTTGAACAGAAATGTGATCAGCAATATCAGCTCCAATAATGTTCAAGAAGGAGCATTAGATTCTATATTATTTTTTTGTCCGGAAATATATCCATTGCAATATTTCCATCGTGCATCTTGATCAGGATTATCATGATTTTTTTTCAATCAAAACAATCTAAATGTGCTCTTTCCAAAACACCTGCCTTTAGTGGATACATTCAATGTTTGCAAATAACCATCTAATTTGATTTCAGGAATAGTCACACTGCTCTTGATATTTATCATCACAGGATCATCAATATATTTTGGAAAATATAAAACAGCCGGACATTGCAAACTGTTGAATATTTTGATATGGACTTCATGAGGTCTGTATTGAAGAGCACCATCCGTTTGAGAGTCGAAGGCGATGTAAAATTTAATGAAAGTAGAAATTACGAGAATAGTCGCACCTATCTGAAATAGATAACATAGACAGTATAAAAAATTAACAGGCATCGAATTTAAATTATTGTTCTACTTTAGGAAATTTGTTAAAGCAAGCAAAGGTTTAATGTTAGGTAGTGGTAACTATAATGTGGTAGGGCTCCGGACTCAAGGAGGCCCCAGTTTCAAAAGCCGCGTTCTGATAAACATTTTCTTTATTGCACCTGAATATTTTATATTCTTCTTAAAATGTAAATAATATATTAGAAAACATTGATTCTGATTAGAATCGCTCAAGCACAAGGCGAAATTCAAAACTTCAATCAATTTTTATTATTCTACCGCTTATCGTATGCCTATAATATATCAGTTTGTTATTTCATACCGCAAAATCTATCGTTATTCAAAGTTTCATCAGATTTGTCAAGAAACGTCTTCTAAATATTCAATTACGAAGAAACGGCCAGACCAATCTTTACTAAGTATTAATCGACATGATTCCCAATCAATATCATTCAAACAGACTTAAAACGATCCGCCAATTCAAAGAAACGGCTTGGCAAATTCTCACAAACCTAACCCAGTCTCATTCTTATCGAGATACATTGAATGTTTTTTTTTAATTTCAAAATTAAAGCCCTTTTACGCGAAAACGTCGACAAAAAGTCAAAATAAGGTCAGCACACACACATACTTTTTCCAAATTTGATCAATTTATAATGGATATGGAAAATTTGTCGAGAAGAATTAAAAAATAGAACGGAAGTAGTCATTACATTTTCGTATGGCAATAGTGAATTAAATAGAAAAACTAGTTTTCAAGGCAAATTGCTAGAACTTTCCGTCCCGTAACGAAATGTTCGGAGAATATTAAATGTTTTCAAATAGATTATTATAAATATTGTAACATTGTCAAATATTTATAAGAATTATATAAACTGAATTGCAAAGTTGAAATTATTTGTTCAAAGTATATTAGAACAGAAATAAAATTAAAATCTGAATTATTTTCGATATACAAAAAAGAAATTTTTCTTGTATTTTAGATCAAAGATAAATGGGGGGGAGCCCATCGTAAGAATTTGCCAGGAGCCCCAAATTGGGTAAGTCACTGGGTAAGTACATGTTTCTACGGGTAATGAATTAAAACAATATTTGAATAAATTGCGACGTTAATAATTATGCTTATTACTAAATTCGTTGATCAAAAATCACATAAAGCATTCATCAGTATATAAAACCAAAATTCTTACCATAAAACGTTCATATGGATACCAAAATCTTGTTCGTCGAAGAGGCCGTTCAACTACCCAAATAATTGGTACGTATATAAACAGTGCCAACAGTGGAAATAGTACAACATTATAAAATAAATTATAGTTATTTCCATAAATCGTACTCGAAAGTTTTATTTCTCTCAAAAGCTCTACGTTTTCAGTGTCATTGTAGTAGTTTGTCGAATCGATGGTTGTAATCAGAAAACAAATCCACACAAAAATAAGAAATCTTTTCAAATATTCAACTAATAGTCTATCATATCGTTCATCTGCATAATCCAACCAACTCGGTTTCGGTTCTGATCGCCTTTTCTTGATCCAATTGACAAAGGCATTGTATAGACATGGAACTGACTGTTTAATATATGATACATTTGGATGATACTCGACGAATTGGTTCTTACCCATGTATATGACAAATACTCGTATAAAATGCGTAAATATTATGAGTGAAAATACAACAATGTCACAAGTATCATTTTCCTCGCAGGAAAATTGCATATAAAATAAATCGACCGAAAAGTAACCAACGGTTCTTGCAATTGATACTATGAACAATCTCCATTGTGCAAATTGCATTAGATCTTTCTCATCCCTCGGATATCTACAATTTATATGATTATTGGATATTTTATAAAGACATAATTATAAAGTATTTACTATATAAAATTTAAATAAAAAGTTAGACCCTTATATCATATACTTATTTAATATGAAAATCTACCACATATATGAGTAAGTTCTTCAAGGGCATACATCAAATAAAAGGCAAAGATTTAGAAGTTAATCTTTAATTTTTCCAAACGTTTCGACATAGGATTTTATGTCATCATCAGTGGATCTACAGAACGAACATTGAAAAATTAATATAAACTAGGAAAAAATGACAGAAATTGGAAAAAGAACTATAGATATAAGTAATATAATTATAACAATAACGATTATAACTAAACAGATAGATAAACAAGAGAAATGAAAAATAAAAAGAAATATATACAAACATACAAAAGCGTAATATATATATATATATATATATATATATATATACATAAATATACACCTAAACAACCATATATATATATATGATATACATGTACAAACACGTACACATATACATATATATATACACATAATACGTATATATAAATATATACGCACGGACATGTACACATGTATACACAAATATATATATATATATATATATATATATATATACATATATACATACACATATATATATACATATATATATATATATATATATATATATATACATACATACATACATATACAATACAGTATTTAATTGATTAAGTCGATTATTATCACATATCGGAAAGTTTATGTAACTTGCCTCAAGGCAAAATACCAATACGAACTAGTTTGGTCTATGATTTGCACAATAGAATAAATCGCATAAAATGCCTCAGAGAAAAATTTCAGTATTTTTAGTAAGCCCATCTGTCGATTGACGTAGATTTAATACCTGAACTGATCTATCAGTAGTGACCACGAGCAAATAGCATTAATATAGAAAAGAGGTTTTAAAATCGTCTCGGCAACTCGAAGAATAAATAATATATCATGATCACTTGTCATAATACCAAAACATATAAATAAATCAATTAGTATATGCAAAGGATGACTCATGATGACGTGAAGATATCTTCTAGGTAATGAGTCGGAGATAATACTGCCTGCAAAAAGATACACAGAATAAATGATCACAAAATGCATATGTGATGTCAGTAGGAAAAAATGCATATGTGTCAAATTTTAGCAAAAAAAATGTACATTTTTTTGTTAAATTAATTTTGGGTACGGGTAGTTCCAGCAAATCGCCTTAAGGCACGATGCCGCACACCACTAGTTTTTATATGTAAGGAAAAAATGCATATGTGTCAAATTTTAGCAAAAAAATGTACATTTTGGGTACAACAAATCGTCTTAAAGCACGATGCCGCACACCACTAGTTTTTATATGTAAGACACGCCAACGACAACAAATGATATTAATATAATAATTGATAAAATATTTAATAATATGTATTATATTATTATGTGTTATAAATTTTTCTTACCGCAGATTGAAACTATTGTGCTAATCAAAAAATTCTGATGATAATACAAGTTGTTCACATAATTTTGATTATGTCGACTAAGCCATATTCTAGAACGACTTCGGAACCTAAAAATCATTCCCTCTTCCATATTCGTGAAGAAAATGTTCACTAGGATATAATTTATTCTTGATGGATTTAAATATTCTCGATAATGCACTCTCTCAACCATGATTTAATACTTAAAATTGCGCAAGTAAATATATGTTGAAACAATCCAAACTGACTCAATATGTCAAATTTGTTTGATATCTTTTGTTTTAGACTGATAGTTTATAATTTATATCCATAGATATTATACTACATGCACTGCTGGTCCTCATAGGTTTTCCATTTTATAAAATGTCAAAAGATAGCCCCTATATGTAACTATATGATGAATAATCATTTGCATCAAATGCTAATATTCTTATGATTAGTCTTTTTCAGGTAGTATTATCTTAGACTACTCCTCCAAGAGATGTCTTTTATTCAAGTATTTTTTCACACTTCTAATTGTTGCACCAATTGTGTCAATGCTGATTTTTCTGAAAAGAAAACTGAAATAAATAATAAACTTACTATTAAAACTGCAGTGATCATTTTAGTTTTTTTAATTCAATATAATCGTCAATTTCTATTACATCTATGTAAAAATATGCATGAAATCTAAAATAAATCTATGTGAAAAACTCTATGTAAAATCCAAATTTAGCAGCATCTATTTTTGACTAATATCCTCTTCTTTACTTCTTTACATCTCTTAAAATGATGACTTGTTTTTTTATAATTCAGTATCTTTCTTCAAATTTTCGACACCAATTGGACAATTGTTAAAAACAGCACTGGATTAGTTATGCTATTTATATTATTCAAATATAGTAGAAATAAATGAAATATATAAATATATATATATATATATATATATATATATATAAACATTCTTCTCTCAATTTTTACAATTATTAATATTAAAAAGCAAATATTTTTGATTTGCTGCCTTAGAAAAACATGACATATCAAAAAGTCCTAGAAAGATATCTCATATTCGGTCTTCTCCCGGGTAAGAGGATGTATGCTTTCTTTTAGTGCATTAGACTTTAAGTAACTTTATATCATCTAGTTATCAAGTTGACAAGGAAAACGTAGTGGAATTCATTTATACAATGGATTCGCTCTTAGACCAAATTGGATTAGCGATTTGTTACATGATGGTGGACTTGATTTATATGCGAATGTCTTGCGAGGGAAATAATACTTGTGAAATAATTGTAATTTCGCTTATAACAATAACCATTGTTGCTTTAACTTTCGCAATCTATTTGGGTGGCAAACACTTCATCGCACATCATCCAAATGTATCATATATTAAACAATCAGTTCCATGTCTATACAATGCCTTCGTCAATTGGATCAAGAAAAGGCGATCAGAACCGAAACCGAGTTGGCTGGGATTATGCAGATGAACGATATGATAGACTATTAGTTGAATACTTGAAAGATTTCTTATTGCTGCATTAATCTGCCATCTGGTTTCATTCCTTGAAATATGGTATTTGGTGGTTGTGCTAGAAATACTCCTTTAAAACCAAATAATTTCATGCCCAGTTGATAGAAATAATTCTGGTCTTTATGATATCGTCTTGAATCCACAATTGACTTTGTTCATATATGCACCAATGATTTGGTTGGTCGAGCGACTTCTTAAGAAAAACAAGATTTTGGTATCCATACGAATGCATTCTGGTGAGATGATTATAAATTATATAAATATAAAAAAATCACGTTGTTT
Organism: Ctenocephalides felis; assembly: GCF_003426905.1. Classification (NCBI taxonomy): domain Eukaryota; kingdom Metazoa; phylum Arthropoda; class Insecta; order Siphonaptera; family Pulicidae; genus Ctenocephalides; species Ctenocephalides felis. Next base: position 7,991,423 of record NW_020539727.1, on the reverse strand, counting down.
TGTTACTTTGCAGTACTGCAGTATATATCTGCTAGAAGTTTTGTTCAAAATAATTCCAAACCCGAATGGAATTTCTTCATTACAGTCACACCTTCCAATAGTTTGGATTGTACCTGTTAAATAAATTTTACGATATATTTTTTTCAAATATCAGCATTTTTATCTATATTAGTTTAATTAGTTTTTTTTTTAATATTTGAAAGTTACGTTCAAATTTTTACTATTTACATACATAAAAGCTACTCTACAATTTTGCTTTGTTTCTTCACAATCTAAAAAAGATATTTTTATATATATATTTTGCCTACATTCAATCAATTGTCAAAATATTTATTTACACCTACTTAAATCAAGATTATTTTTTATGAAACATGATTATAAAAACTTACCTTTAAATATTTGGAAGCATCAACTGTTTCGCGATATTGACATTCGAAATGTTTCTATCGGATTTAATAATCAATTTTTAGAAAAAAAAAATTAATACATTTTGAAAAATTCACGGTTGTTTGAAGTTCTTCTTTAATTTCAGTAAATAATTTATACTTTATACTTGTTAACGATAAGCGCCATGTATAAACAATTAAATTCGATGATATTAAACTTTGGTAGAAAATTACCGAACATTTTTGTTAAGCAATTCATTTTTTCCACTCTAAGACCTACTATGATTGACTATAATTTTTGACGCTCATTTGCAAATGTTTTTTTCCTACCAAGAAGGCATTGATACTTTTGTTTCAGATTTCATTATTATCTAAAATCAATTCAATAATATTTTTATAAATTTTGTCCTTTTTATTTTTGAAGTAAAACTTCTTTAGGCGCGATATGGGTGTAAAAATTTTTGGAGGCGCACACGGGTTGTAAATCCGTACAAAGCAACGAAAATGCCAACGGTAGTTGAACATACGACGCCGTAAGCGCTGATGTCGCGAGTATCCACTCATATCGCGTCATGTCAGCGTAAGTCGAGCGCTAAACCCTATATGAAACTTGATAATTGAATCACGTTTTTTTTTTACAAAGAAGAGGTTGCTGTATTATGTCCTCATGGAATAAGACTTTTCTTAGAGAGATAAAGTGTCATGGAGTATAATAAATTTATACTGAATCTCGTTGAAGACAAAATAATACTACTGCCACGGATATTTATGTAGGTTGCCATGCGACAGATCAACAATCATACTTCGTCAGCAGTTTCAAAAAAATCGGTTATTGATACCGGGGCTTTGCCGTATGAAATAATTTTAGTTCTGAAAAATTTTACATAATAACAACTAATATTGATGTAAGTGATGGCTTAGCTAATGGTTGTGTGGGAAAATTAGTGTAAATAGAACGTGGCGATAATGATGAACTTCTACGTTTATGGTTTGAATTTCCCGGTAAGATAGGTAACAAAATTAGGAAGAAAAGCTTCACATCATATTCAAACTCTTAATATCAGTAGGACAGCTGTGCCGATGCTCAGGAGATCTTATTATTATTGATGTTATATATGATTAAAAGATGATTTTTAAAATTCAAATATGATGTTTTTTTTATTTTTATCTTAATTGCCTACTCATACAATATTAAAAGTTTTACTTCAATCGCGTGTGATCCTTACGCGCACTCTTTTTAAATTTTTCTACATTCTTGTTGAAATTTGATACAAAATCTACCTTTGGAGGAGCACATTCTTTGGACCTATGAATCAAAAGGTAGAATTTTATGAATATATTTTATAAAAATTATTTTAATTTTAGTACAAGATGAAATTTAATATTTTGACAATTGATTTAATGTAGGCAAAATGTCATACCAAAAATATCATTTTTAGATTCTACATTTTAGAACATTTAATTCTACTTTAACTAGAATTAAGCAAAGTTGATATTTTTCAGAATGCAAAAAGTCTAAGCAAAGTTGCGGAGTTGCTTTCATATTAATAAAAATAATGGCTCAATTCTCAAAAATGAAACCAGATGGCAGATCAATGCAGCAATAAGAAATCTTTTCAAGTATTAACTAATAGTCTATCATATCGTCATCTGCATAATCCAACCAACTCGGTTTTGGTTTCGGTTCTGATGCCTTTTCTTGATCCAATTGACAAAGGCATTGTATAGACATGGAACTGATTGTTTAATATATGATACATTTGGATGATACTCGATGAAGTTGTTTGCTACCAAATAGATTGCGAAAAGTTGAGCAACATTCGTCATTGTTATAAGCGAAAATTACAATTATTTCACAAGTATTATTTCCTCGCAAGACATTCGCATATAATCAAGTCCACCATCATGTACAAATCGCTAATCCAATTGGTCTAAGAGCGAATCCTTGTATAAATGAATTCCATTACGTTTTCCTTGTCAACTTGATAACTAGATGATATAAAGTTACTTAAGTCTAATGCACTAAAAGAAAGCATACATCCTCTTATCCGGGAGAAGACCGAATATGAGATATGTTTCTAGGACTTTTGATATGTCATGTTTTTGTAAGGCAGCAAATCAAAAATATGTGCTTTTTAATTTTATTAATGTAACCATTTAAAGAAGAAGAATATATATATATATATATATATATATATATATCAATTTATTTTTCTACTATATTTGAATAATCTAAATGGCATAACTAATCAGTGCTGTTTTAACAATTGCCAATTGGTGTCGAAAATTTGAAGAAAGATACTGAATTATAAAAAAAAAAGTCTTCATTTTTTGGAGTTGTGAAGGAGTAAGTAAAGAGAGGATATTAGCCGAAAATTAATGCTGCTAAAATTTGGATTTACGCAAATATAAATATTTTTTACATAGATTTGTTTTGGATTTGATGGATATTTTTACATAGATGTAATAGAAATTGACGATTATATTGAATTAAAAAAACTAAAATGTTCACTGCAGGTTTTATTAGATTAATTTTAAATTTGATTTCAGTTTCCTTTTCATCAGCAATGACTCAATTGGTGCAACAATTAGAAGTGTAAAAAAATACTTGAATAAAAAATATCTCTTGGAGGAGTAGTCTAAAAATAATACTGCCTGAAAAAGACTAATTCTAAGAAGATCAAATTTGGTGCAACTGATTATTCATCATAAAATAACATAGTTGGGCTAATTTTTGAATAATATAAAAATGTTTTGACGTTTTGTCAACGTTTTTTCAAAAACGGCTGCAACGGTTTCAAAAATTTGAGAAAAGTTCGGTAAATCACAGTAAGGACTTGCGTTGATCTGCTTTTAAGGCATTCGGCCGAGCTGTTATTTCAAAACTGCAAAAAAATGTCTTGGTAACTTATTGCCCAAGTTTTTGTTTTTTGAAAATTAAAAAAACTTAAAAATAACCGATGGGAAGGCGCAGTTTGGTATAGACGTACCTGTTAGTTTTTGGTTGTGATTGGCTGGGCAGTATCTTTGAAACTGTTTTACCCATATTGGGAAATTTTAGAAAGATAGGAGACTGTGACGAACTAAGTGAACGAGCGTTGCCGACAATCGTGGAAACACTCGCGATTGATTTAGTGCCATATTATATCATGATATACAATATTATAATATAATACGTAATATCCAAAATTGTATTACAAAATTGTGCATAAAATAGTCACATTTAGGTTAAGCACGTAACATGGCATATGACATATTCAATCACGATTGTCGGCAACGTTCGTTCACTTGGTGACGCACAGTCTGCTTCTATCTTTTGGCACTT
>NW_020539727.1:7955016-7986712 GCF_003426905.1 Ctenocephalides felis | reverse complement strand
CTCTTTGCTCCGCATCTCTGAAAACGGCTGGACCTGCCTTTGCAAAAACTAATCAGCACATCTCCTTATCAATAGAATCGCAAGCTTTTTGAATCATTCAATCGGTATCCACACACACACATCAATTTTTTGAGGTATGCCAAATGTTCAGAAACCTTCAAACGTGAAAAAATAAAAAAATTCATTTTTGATTTTGGACGATTACAATAACTTATAACAAGTATTGAACCATTTATAAAAAAATGTTGACCCAAAGTCAAATTTTCGCTCACACACACACACATTTTGATACAAATATGATCTCATTCGATTCAGAATGCTTAAACGTCAAGGAAACATATTAACACACACGTGCATTTTCTGGCAAAATCATAAATATTATCTACGGGAAGTAAAGAATGAATAAAAATATTAAAATTAAAGTATATCCACGTCAGTAAATGAACTCTAAATCTAATCTAATTTGAATACGCCCTAAAGACATTTTTTTCATATAAGGTAATACCGGTCATTAAACTTTTGATCAAATGAGAATATAATTTGATACATCCTTTATAAATAATTACTCTCACTTCAGAAATCAATCTAAATTTGTATTTATTATAAACTGTTTCATAGAATGCACTTTCTATTTCGTTTTTGGCCCACAGACAAATCGAATAAATGCAGTGATCGATTAAATTTTTATTTTATCAACTATGAATAAGGATATACTTGGTAATTGTAGGACACATAATAATAAAATATAAATATAAAAAAAAAAATCCTTAGTTTTATGAAGATGGTCTAACAAATTCAGGTAATAAGTATTGTCATCTGATTGACCTTCATATGATCCTTATTCGAATCATAACTAGTTTTAAGTAGATTTTTGCTTTAAGGCAAGTTGCTGAACTTCCTGATGTATGTAAATAGTCGATTCATCTATACATATTTTGATTGTATATGATCTACCTGTCCAAGTTACCATTTTCTTAAATATCTCCTTTTGCACTTGCTTAATCCTCCATTGATTTGACCTGCCTACTTGTTAACTTGGCATATCTTAGAAAAAGTAGATGTATGTGTGTGTATTTCAAATCGAGATTTCGGGAACACCGATCAACCGATTTGAGTAATTAAAAAAAACATCAATTCGTATTGATGAAGAGACGTTCTGATTAGTTTTTGTCGAAGGCAGGTCTAGCCGTTTTGAACATACGGGGTAAAAGTGTCAAAAACGGTAACACAGCTTTAAGAGAACAGAGTGTCCGATGTTAAATTTTAAAAAACATTTTACTTGTATTGACAAATAAACAACTGATTAAATTTTTGCGAAGGCAAGTCTAGCGTTATGGACTCTCAAAAAAAATAGTTAAAAAAAATGTCATTTGGCGGTCAAAAATGTTTATAGGACATATGTACATCAAATTGTCAGATATTTTATAGATATTTCATTAATGTATACACATTTTGTGTAATTTTTTTCGAGTTTCGTACCAAGATTTTTAATTACGAATTATATAATACGTAAATACGTAAATACATAAATACATAAATACATAAATACATAAATACATAAATATATAATATATAAATATATAAATATATAAATATATAAATATATAATATATAATGTAAATGTAAATGTAAATGTAATGTAAATGTAAATGTAAATATAATTATAAATACTAGTTGGTTTGGTATTTAGCCTTGAGGCAAGTTACATGAACTTCCCGATATGTGTGAATAGTCGACTTAATCAATAAAAAATAAATTAATTTATGAGTGATTAAAAGTATTCCAGTGAATTTATTACACATAATTGAAAACGAACGAACACGTTAACTAGGAGTATTTCTAAAAGCAAATTTTCAAAAATCAAGAATTTTTAATTGAACCAGTTTCCGTAGGACTTTAATGATTTATTACGTTTATTACCACCGAGTACTCTATCATTACACCAAGTGAATCGTCTAATTTTAATTTTAACAAACGTCAAAAAAACTACTCATTTTCTCAAACTCTGATGAATTTTTAAAATTAAACTAAATTAAATTAATTCAGTAAGTTCTATAAGACCATGGTATATATCGTCAAAAAAAGTTCCATAAACATCGTTTTAATTTTTTTCAACAGTTAATTACAAGAAAACGGCTCAGTAGATTTTCACCTAAAACTAATCAGTATCATTCCAACTAATATCTTTCGAACAGTTTTTGATTTTTTAAAATCGGTTTGGTAGTTTAAGGTTAAATGTGGACGAAAACGTTTAACACTTTTTTTCAAATTACAAAAAACGGATGGACTGGCACTCGATAGTCCTCATTAAGATACATCAAATGGCTTTTAAATTTCTGAAATCGGTTCAGGCGTTTTTGAGAAAACGTCGATCAAATGTCTAATTTTGACAAATGCCAAAAAAACGAAACCAACTTTTGCAAACTTTGACGAATTTTTTACAGTTAAACGAGTTGTGGTAGGGCCGAAATATTTTAATATGATCTAGAAAACTATGGTATCTATCGCCAAAAAATAATAATCAAAATCGTCGTCGAAAAATTTTTTTAACACTTTCTCTAATTAACACGATCTCTACCAAAAACTAATCAGGTCGATTCCCAACCAATATCTTTCGAACGGTCTTTGAATTTTCAAAATCGATTCAGAATTGCGGGCTAAAACGTAGACGAAAATTTTTTCACTTTTCTGCAATTTACAAAGAAACGGCTCGGCCTCAGAACAAAACTCAGAAACGCTAGTCCTCGTCGAGATACATCGAATGGCTTTTAAATTTTTGAAATCGGTCTAGCCGTTTCTGAGAAATCGTCGATTTACGGCAATAAATCTGTTCACATGCATACACACACACACACACACATACTTTTTCCAAATTTGGTCTCATTCGATTCAGAATGGCTTGAAACGTCGAGAAAACATAAAATTAGCGAATCGGATTTTTTGATGAAAACAAACTTCTCCTTCGGAAAGTTAATAAATATAAATATAAATATAAATATAAATATAAAAATATAAATATAAATATAAATATAAAGATAAATAAAGATAAAGAGAAAGAGAAATAGAAATAGAATAGAAATAGAAGAGATAATATAAATATAAATAGAAATAATATAGAAATATAAAGATAAAGATATAATAAAATAGAAATATAAGATAAATCTAAATATAAAAAGAAAAATAGAAATAGAAATAGAATATAAAATATAAATCTAAATATAAATATAAATATAAATATAAATATAAATATAAATATAAATATAAATATAACCTAGAAATATAACTCTAAATATAAATATAAATATAAATATAAAATAAATAAGCCTATAAATATAAATATAAATATAAATATAAATATAAAAATATTAATTTTAATATAAATATAAATTTAAATATATATATTCGTTGCTAGTTTTTTTTCGCGAGCCTATTATTATAAGAATATTGTTAATTTTAAGTTAGATTCAACTGCTTGTTTTATATAATATCTATACCAGCTTATACGTGAGTGGGGTAAAAAGAACCAACTGAACCTTACCCTGACAAAGGTGTAACCTATAAAAAATAGTAAATGAGAAAGTAAATTAAGTTAAAAAAATCAGTTTTACACGAGAGATTTTGATAAATAGTTATTCCAACTATGTATATGAGTATTCTGACAGAATACCAGATCAAAGTTACACACAGTATTGTGAAAAATGTATCCATGAAATTTATATTTTGTATTAATTGAATAATGTAGCTAATATTTCGTCAAAAAATAATATTAAGACATTGGACCGGTTGGCCCCTGGATGTCCCATTTACCCCGCCATTGGGGTAAAGAGAACCACGTGACAAAATTTTGAAAAACAGCAAAAACACATTTTTTTAATTAGGAATTAACTGGGGTTTACTGAACATAGTCATAGTATGTTTGATATATCTTATTTGTTGTGATATAATTGGTTTGAGTTTCACAAAATTGCGGAAAGTCAAATTGGACCTTAAGGCAAAATGCCACTTGCAACTAGCAAGTATATAATATAAGTAAAATCCAGAAAGTACGTATATAAAGCACTTGTAGTATAAAGTAATATTTATAATAATAAAAACTCAAATGCAAAATATAATTTATTGATAATGAGGAAAATTTAGTATTACGGTATTTTCGGTGAGTGCATTAATACTACCTAAATACATCACTTGATTCATTAATTTAATAGCCCATTCTTTCTGCTCTGGATCAAGTAATTCTAGCCATTTTACTACGATTTCTGCAAATTTCATTTCTTTACTTTTTTCTGCCTTGGACGAGTTTACATCGTACCAAGATATTTTTAATTATGTATCTGAAAGTGTGTCATATGCCAAATTTTCACGAAAAGTTTCTTCATCAGTGGTGTCATCATCAAACTGTTCGAACTTAAATTGAATAGATTAATGAACTAGTTGGTATTGGTATTTTGCCTTGAGGCAAGTTACATTAACTTCACGATATGTGTAAATAATCGACTTAATCAATAAAGAATAAATTAATTTATGAGTGATTAAAAGTATTTCTAGTGGATTTATTACAAATAGTTGAAAACGAACGAACACGTTAACTTGGAGTATTTAATGAAAGCTAATTTTCAAAAATCAGTATTTTTTTATAATTGAACCAGTTTCTATAGTTAGTATTTTATCGTTATACCATCGTCTAATTTTAATTTTAACAAACGTCAAAAAACAACTAATTTTCTCAAACTTTGATGAATTTTTAAAATTAAACTATCTGTTGTAAGGCCGTAATATTTAAGTAAGTTCTATAAGACCATAATATATATCGCCAAAAAAGTTTCATAAAGATCGGCTTAAATTTTTTTCAACGATTAATTACAAGAAAACCACTCGGTAGATTTTCACCTAAAACTAATCAGTATCATTCCCAACTAATATCTTTCGAACAGTTTTTGATTTTCTAAAATCGATTTGGTAGTATGAGCTTAAATGTGGACGAAAAGTTTAACACTTTTTTTCAAATTACAAAGAAACGGTTTGGCCGATCGTCGCACAAAACTGAGAAACAATAATCCTCATCGAGATACATCGAATGGCTTGTAAATCTGAAACCGGTTCAGGCGTTTTTGAGAAAACGTCGATTTCCAAATCGACACACACACACATCTTTCCAAATTTGGTCTCATTCGATTCAGAATGGCTTGAAACGTCGAGAAAACATAAAATTAGCGAATCGGATTTTTTGATGAAAACAAACTTCTCTTTCTGGAGATGTTAATTATCGGGATGTTAATTAGTTAATATTTATACAATTAATTATATAAAAACAAATACAAAAAATATTAATGTCACTTACTTCCGAAAAAGATTCTTCTGAACTTCTGCCGTATATTGTAGAATGAATGCCTTTATCCAAAATTTTAACATTTTGAAGTACCACAATTTTGGTTTGTAGGAACTCTTTGAGATATCATAGCGCATAAAGTCTTTAAACTAAAAAAAATCTAGTTACCTAAAAATCTAATTATTACAAAAAATCTATTACAATTATTTATCACCTTCAGCACCTCTTTATGAAAAGTACAGTGTAATTTTTTAATTTTTTTCTCAACAGTAACTACCGTTGCATCAGGGTCAATTTCTTGGAAAATTGGTAAAATTGCTTTCAGTGCTTTCATACGCTGTTGGGGGTTAGAAAAATCCTTGTTCTTCACTGACCACAAACAAGGGTGCTTTTTGTACATTTGAATAAATTTAGTCATGAAGTCACGGGAATCCATATCTGAAAAATAATGAAAAAATAATTGGCAATTCTGAGTAGTTGCAATAATATATATTTTTTTTATTCATTCAAAAATTAAACAACAATCATAGTTGTTTAATAAGTTGTAGGACTAAATTACACATAATAATAAAAAAATAATAATCACAGAAAGAAATGAAGAAAAAAAAAAATAATAATAAGTAAATGAATTGACCATGGTAAAACTATTTACAATAATAAATTGTGTAAGGTTGCTTAATTTTGTAAGGAAATAATTTTGTAAGGAAATAATTTGGTAAGAAAATAATTTAGTAATATTTAGTGTGAATAAAAGCAAACAAAATCTGTGATATTTATTAAATATTCATTTAGTTGATATTATAATCAACAAGTACTCGATTTTAATTTTATTTTTAATAAATATGTATAATTATATTTTTCTTTATTTCTACCAACTACTAAAAAACTGTATACACAACTCAGTCTGTGAACAATTTTTTTGTATATATTAGATACCAAGAGAAACATAATTATTAAAATTACATATAAAATAAAACTAGTTGGTATTGGTATTATGCCTTGAGGCAAATTACATGAACTTCCTGATATGTGTAAATAATCAACCTGATCAATAAAAAATAAATTAATTTATGGGTGATTATAAGTATTCCGAGTGGATTTATTACACAAAATTGAATACGAACGAACACGTTAACTCGGAGTATTTTCTAAAAGCAAATTTTCAAAAATCAACAATTTTTATAATAGAACCAGTTTCCGTAAGACTTTAATGGTTTAGTATGTTCATTAAGACCAAGTACTCTATCGTTATATCAAGTAGATCGTCTAATGTTAATTTTAACAAACGTCAAAAAAACTACTCATTTCTCAAACTTTGATGAATTTTTTAAATTAAACTACTTGTCTTTAAAGCCGTAATATTTCAGTACGTTCTATAAGACCATGGTATAAATTGTTCATAAAAATACAGCACTTATTGGATACACCCACTTCGTGATTTTAATTTGTATGTATCAAAAAGACTTAATATTTAAATATCTTTATTAAACCGTACGACTAAGAAATTTCTCACAAATACAACTCAGGCTATAAAAAGATTAGGTGTTCCAAATTTAAAATTGAAGCTAATAAAATTTGAACAAATTCTACCAAACGATGGTCAAATAAGTAATATGAGTGTTAGTACAGAAAAAAAAGTCTCTCTATATTAATAGGTCAAAAATTTTAATAGCAACTTCACAAAAAATGTACTTTTTAAATTCAAAATTCGCCCAGTGTTGCAATTGTAGTAGACGTTTGCTAACTTAACTAAATGTTCTATGAATTAACATTTTAATATGGTTTTTGTGATTTTTTTCATTATTTATTTAATTTGTATTATCAATACAATTTATTTAATTTATATTATTAATACAATTTATTTAATTTATATTATTAATAATCTTTCAAATGATTATTCAATAATGAATTGTATTATTATCGTAAGATAGGCATACAAAATCCTAATTACTAATGTTTCCTCTAAGTAATATATTATTGAATAAATAAATCTTTTCAGACAAACAATACAAACTAAATGTTTCAATTAATAATACCAAATAATGTAATTATTGTAATAAAATAAAATCGACTTAAGCAACTTTATACTATTACTAATCACTAATACATACCTATTTTTTTGGTCTAACTTAGCACTAAACTAAACTTTTAATAAAATGATCTTCACAGCACAAGTACAAAGTTTAAACTAAAATAACTTTAAGCAATATTCTCTTCAAGTAAAAGTTTTATATAAGAATTATTTCATCCCTTTAAGTGAAAGTTGTATATAAAATTTTATTCATCCCTTTTATTAGGTTATAAAATTGCAGGTATTCCCAGTGCTTCTAAAACTTTACCTCATGCATTACAATTTAGACATGAATATTTTTAGAAATGTAAATCATTGGAAATATACATTAGAAATCTTTTTGGTAAGAAAGTTTATTTATTTTTAGGTGTAAATAATTGTTTGTAAAAGAACGCATTTTAATATATGGTCAACACTTTTATAATGCGGTTTTCACACTAAGCTAAGCTGAAACTGCAACAGGTCTTTTATAACACGGTCCTTTTACTGCGCGGTCTTATTAATAAGTTCGTTACCTTTGGTTATCTAAGAATTACTTTAGTAACTTAAAAGATTAAAGTAAGTTTTATTATTAACTTCTTAATCTTATACAAAATTTCATATAAACATACTAGTTTATTACATAGACATGCACAACATCGGTTTTAGTAGTTTCAGAGTTCTTTCCAAAAAAATTAGCTTGAAGAGTATTTAGGAAAATATTTATCTAGATTAGTTTTTATTTTATTTAATAATGTAATTTTATATTTAAGCGCTTTTTCATTCAACAAAAAAACCATTACAAAAAAAAAAATATTTTGTTTTCAGTCTCCATATAACAAATGGATTTATACCAAAACTAATCTCTATACATTGGCCTAGTTTCTATGGATCAGCCAGAGTTTCTCTTAGCGCGGTTCTTATATTACGCGGCACGCACTCACCGCCTTATAGGAGGGTCAACTTTACATCATTATTATTTTTATTAATCTTTGAAAAAAATTTAGTTGGAAAATACATTATTAGTGTTATTTCTTAACCAATAATAAAAATTTTAAAATTTAATTTGTATTTTGTCTCCATATAACAAATGATGCGATTTGTACCAAAAGTGATCTCCATAGAATGACCTGGTTACTATGGATCAACTTGAGTTTCTTATAGCGCGGCTTTCATATTACGCGGTACGCACTCACCGCCTTATAGTAGGGTCAAATGTACATTTTTATCAATTCGTGAAATATTTATTTAATAATATATTTATATATAAAATTTTAATATTCCGTCAAATGTTTTTTTTTATTTATCAAAAATTATCTAAGTCAAACATTTTAAACAAATGTTAATTTACCATAATTTTAAAATTTATTAATTCAGAATAAATATTTTTCTAACTAATGTTTTAAGGAATGCATGTAATTATAAATACTTTGAGAATCGTTGGAATTAGGTAATATTGATGATTAATCTGCTTTTCACAAATTTTGTCTTGGTAGGTTAAAAGGTATTTAATCTGGTTTTTCCTAACCCAAAAAATTTTTAACACGTTAGTTTTCAAGGAATCAATATATATCAGTGTTCTCAAAGGTGTTCAAAAAATAAATAAATTTTTTAATATATAATTAGTATAATATTTAGTAAAATAAATATTTATTATATATTTAATACTAACTGTGTCTGCTTGCGTTTTTTTAAATATTTGATAAAACAATTAATTAACTAGTGGGGTGTATGGCATCGTGCCTTAAGGCAAATTGCTAGAACTTCATCGTAACGAAATGTTCGAGGAATACTGAATTTTTTTAAATAAATTATTATTAATATTGTAACATTGTCTAATATTTATAAAAATTATATTAACTGAATTACAAAGTTGAAATTATTTGTTTAAAGTATATTAGAACTATAGTCAGAATTAAAAGTAAAATCTGAAATATTTTCGATATATAAAAAAAGAATTTTTTTGAAAAAAAAAAATTAAAACAATTTTTTTTCCAAAATCAATTATTTTATTAAGACAAGCAGAAAGTTCTTTGAATCATTTAAATCGGACGCTTAGTTCTCTCAAAAACTCGATTTCTATTTTCTGCACTCTTTGCTATTTACCTTCGTAACTGCTGGACTTGCCTTTGCCAAAAACTAATCAGCTCATCTCCCTATCAATAGGAATCGAATATTTTTTGAACTATTCAAATCGGTTAATCCGTGTGCCCAAAAACGTGGACGAAAAATTGTATCCATACATACAAAAACGCATGCATTTTTTCTGAGGTAGGTATGCCAAAATGTTCAGAAACCTTCAAAACGTAAAGATATGCAAAAATGTTCACATTTTCGATTTTTGGACGATTATAATATAATTCTTAAGTTTACTGATTACTTTGACCAACACTGTAAAAATATGAGTCACTGGAAAAATATTTAATAATAATATAATTAGATTTATAATTCGACCTTTTTCTTGATACAAGCATTATTATATTAATATATGTACCTACACACATTCAGGTATGAAAAAAATGGTTGAAAATATAATGTGATAAACCTGAATAATACAAATTATATTATTAGTAATATAATAACTGAAAATAGTGGGACGAATGCTTTTGGCATTCTAGTAAGTATATTTATATTAAGTATTGATAAATTATACAAACAAGAAATGTTTAAGTACAATTTACGATAAAGAAAGCTGAAAATTATCAATCAAAATTAGATTTTTGCACCGAAATTTGATTTCTCAAAAAAGGCTGTACCGTTTTTGAATACTTAAAAGTCATTCAATTAACTCGAAAAGAACTCGCTTTGGTTAGTTTTAATAATAAAGTTTTAAATTTTATAGATTACTTAACCATATTGAATACAATTCCGACTAGTAATAAAATATCAACATATGTAACAGCTTATTTTATTACTAAACAATGTGATAAACAAAATTATTCATCCTATCTTCTTATTACAAATCATGCTCAATACAATTCAACATGGATCAGTTCTACTTAAAACATGGTTTTAGAAACTTATGCTAATTTTTTGGTTTACTATATTATTAATCATTATTTTGGTTAGGAACAGCAACAGAATTTATAAAAGAGTAATTCATCTTTTTAGAGACAGATGTTAGAAGTACCATCAGCAAACAAACGAAAATAATTATAAATAGAGATGTATATGCTGTAGGCACAATGCTTATTACGTCATCCATTATTTGGAATAATAATCTTTGAGTGTAATCACTTATTGCATATGAAGTAGCCCTTAAAATTTTAGGTGGCGCAATGCAAAAGTACATTACCCTCCCTGTTTCCGTAAAATATCCTCCAAATATTTGTACAGCGCACATCAGAAAATACAAAAATACATTTCCTTTATTCGGTTCTTTATCAATCACAACAAGAACGTCTTCACCTTCAGTGACCATCACAGTGTACTCACCACCAATCTCCAATTCCAACGTCATAATTCGTTCATGATTTTTCCATAGTTTGACCGATTGTGCTTCCATAGATATCACTCTATGGTTAGCATTTGGAATTGGAATTCCAGCAATAATATCAAAAGTAGGAGGTACAGCATGTTTCAGTCCAGTCGTTTCCTGAACAGAGATGTGATCGGTAATATCAGCTCCAATAATGTTCAGGATGGGAGAATTAGATTCTATATATGGTATTCTATTCGGGAATATATCTGTTGCAATATTACCATTGCGCATCTTGATCAAGATTATCATGAGTTCTTCCCTCAATCAAAAACGATTTAAATGTGCTATCTCGAAAACACCTGCCTTTAGTGGATACATTCAATATTTGCAAATAACCATCTAATTTGATTTCAGGAATAGTCACACTGCTCTTGATATTTACCATCACAGGATCATCAATATATTTTGGAAAATATAAAACAGCCGGACATTGCAAACTGTTGAATATTTTGATATTGACTTCATGAGGTCTGTATTGAAGAGCACCATCTGTTTGCGAGGTGATGACCATGTAAAACTTAAGGAAAAGATAAATTATCACAATGGAAGTACCAATCTGAAATAAATACATGTTTACACAGGTAATGAAATAAAAAAATAAAATATGACGCAAACAATAATATTTGAATGCATTGTGTGAATTCAATTGTCACTAATTTCATCAAATAGAAACCACATAATGCATTCATCGGTATTAAAAACTAATATTCTTACCAGAAAACGTCCAAATGGATACCAAAATCTTGTTCGTCTAAGAGGTCGTTCAACAAACCAAATAATTGGTACGTATATAAACACTGCCAACAGTGGAAATAACAGAACATCATAGAAAAAAGTATAGTTATTTCCATAAATCGTACTCGAGAGTTTTATTTCTCTTAAGAGGTGTTCGATTTCTGCAAAACGGCTGAAGCACATATTATCGATAATATAAACCAAAAAATTAATTCATGTAGCAATAAAAAATCTTTTCAAGTATTCAACTAATAGTCTATCATATCGTTCATCTGCATAATCCAACCAACTCGGTTTCGGTTCTGATCGCCTTTTCTTGATCCAATTGACAAAGGCATTGTATAGACATGGAACTGATTGTTTAATATATGATACATTTGGGTAATACTCGATGAAGTGGTTTCTACCCTTGTAAATGACAAATGCTTGTATAATATGCGTAAATATTATGACTGAAAATACAAAAATGTCACAAGTATCACTTTCCTCGCAGGAAATTTGTCTATAAAACAAATCGATCGAAAAGTAACCAACGGTTCTTGCAATTAATTCTATGAATAATCTCCATTGTGCAAATTGCAACAGATCTTTCTCATCCCTCGGATATCTACATAAATATAACATAAAATTAATAAGTATTTCTACGAAAGTTATTTTAAAACAAAATTTCAATAACTATTAACGATTACAATAATTCACATATCTCTATATTAAGGCAATAACAGAGAAATTTTCTAATCATATTGAGACAGGTGCTTGTTTGATATATGTTGTTTAAAAAAGTACTGATATGATTATAAGCTTATGTATGATTATATTATATATATGATTATATTGTGATGCCGCATGGAATAGTTCTCTCGATGATGCGATATCTTCGATCTTAAATAAATATTTTTGTGGATATATATATATATATATATATATATATATATATACAGGGCCGGTCCTGGGGTCCTTAACGCCCGCATGCAACTTTTTTTCTCGCGCTTCCAGCCCCCCCTATTAATATTAACTGTTTTAACAGTTTATCATTAAAATTATATAAATATTTACATATTTTTTGAAAATTAATTTTCAATTATTCTGAACTTAGTACACAAAAAATTAGGTATAATCTAAAAGCGTATAAAATATATTGATTTTAAATTTATTTAGAAAATCGAGGCGATTCGCGGGTTGATTATAATCAAATATTTTTAAATTTTCAATTAATTTTAACGTATGTGCAATTTATTTATTCTATTGAGCAAATCATGCCAAGAGTGCCAAAAAAACTAGCTTTTCATTTTCAATCATAATACTCGTATTTCATGTTGGATTTTTTAAATTTTAATTTAATTTAATTTTTCATCATTTACGATAACCAAAAATGCGTCGTAAACTTCTCCTTATTGATATCGTAAGAGCCGAATTGTATTCATACTTGCTTTTCCGTCATATTCAGAGTATCAGTTTGTTGTTTTAAAGTTAAATTTTTAATGTATGTTAAAAGTATTGTCCAAAAATCAGTAGAAAATGCAAAAAATTACACATTTCTTGAACTATATTAAAAAAAACTTGTTATATTTGATATGTATTATTTCCGCATAGTTTATAATTATTAAATTTAGAGTACGGACACCGCTAGGTATTAAAAAAGCCTTAAGGGGGTTGTTCGTTTTTTTTTACAAAAAATGCAAGGTATTTGTTTTTATTTTTCTCGAAATGTATTTATCATAAAGACATGCGGTTTTTTTTAAACAAAAATTACAAAATCATAGAATATTACGAAATTTTCTTTTTCTGTTTTTTCGCTGTCATTTTTAACGCAGGTTTAAGCTTAACTAATTGAACACTAACACTAGATAATTTCTTTTTCGATTCCAACTGTAAACGAAAAAAAAATTGAATAAGTAGATTAAGCAATGAACAGAGCTGTTATTTACTAATTTGTAGAGTTATTAATCGGTTAATTGTTTCTACTGATAGCACATTGCAAAATAAATGTGAATAAATGCTTTTTGTGTCTCCGTACGATAATTAAGTCGATTGTTTATTATAATTTATTAAGTATTCTAGATTTTATATGAATAATTTTAGATTTTATATAAAAAATATAAATATTATATTATAAATTTAATTTCCGAAACTCGTTTAGGTGCCCCCTAAAGCGTGCGCCCGCATTTTTTGCATGCATTGCAAAACACGAAAATTTAAGGAGAAATGCAACAACTTTTTAGCGCCTTTTGCTATATTTTAGTTTTGCATCAAATTTTAATACACTGTAGTTTTAGATTTTTTTTCCGCATATTCAGGCTCTTAGAAAATTTAATTAATTTAATAATTAAATTGACGTGAAATAATACCTGAACTGATCTATCAGAAGTGCATACACACAAATCGTATTAACAAATGCAAGAGGTTGTAAAATAGTTTCTGCAACTGCAAGATTAAATAGTATATCATAATCACTTGTCATAACTGCAAAACATTGAAACATATCAATCAGTATAACTAAAAGATAACTTATGATAACTTGAAGATATCTTCTAGGTAATGAGTCGGAGGTAATACTTCCTGAAAAAAATAATTGACATTTTTTACAAATTAGTCTCACACAAATTACAATATCTGAACCTGCAACTAACATCTTAGTTTCTGTAATAAAAATATATATTATTCTTACCGCAAGTTATTACTAATACGTAAACAAAAACTTGATAATTTTTCAAGTTGTCCACATAATTTTGATTACGATCATCAAGCCATATTCTAGAACGACTTTGGAATCTCATAAGCATTCCTTCCTCCATTCTCGAGAAGAACATTCTTACTAGGATATAATTTATTCTTGATGGATTTAAATATTCTCGATAATGCACTCTCTCAGCCATGATTTAATACTTAAATCTGCGCAAGTAAATGAATAAATGTTGAAACAACCCAAACTGACTCAATGACAAATTTGATTGATATCTTTTGTTTTAGACTGGTAGCTAGCTTAATAATTTTTAATCTGCATGGACTGCTAGTTCTCATATGTTTTTCATTTCATAAAGTGCCAAAAGATAGAAGCAGACTGTGCGTCACCAAGTGAACGAACGTTGCCGACAATCGTGATTGAATAAATGTCATATGCCATGTTACGTGCTTAACCTAAATGTGACTATTTTATGCACAATTTGTATAAGCAATTTTGGATATTACGTATTATATTATATATTGTATATCATGATATAATATGGCACTAAATCAATCGCGAGTGTTCCACGATTGTCGGCAACGCTCGTTCACTTAGTGACGTCACAGTCTCCTATCTTTCTAAAATTTCCCAATATGGGTAAAACAGTTTCAAGATACTGCCCAGCCAATCACAACCAAAAACTAACAGGTACTATACCAAACTGGCGCCTTCCCATCGGTTATTTTTAAGTTTTTTTAATTTTCAAAAACAAAAACTTGGGCAATAAGTTACCAAGACATTTTTTTGCAGTTTTGAAATAACAGCTCGGCCGAATGCCTTAAAAGCAGATCAACGCAAGTCCTTACTGTGATTTACCGAACTTTTCTCAAATTTTTGAAACCGTTGCAGCCGTTTTTGAAAAAACGTTGACAAAACGTCAAAACATTTTTATATTATTCAAAAATTAGCCCAACTATGTTAAATTTTATGATGAATAATCATTTGCACCAAATGTTGATCTTCTTAGAATTAGTCTTTTTCAGGCAGTATTATTTTAGACTACTCCTCCAAGAGATATTTTTTATTCAAGTATTTTTTTACACTTCTAATTGTTGCACCAATTGAGTCATTGCTGATGAAAAGGAAACTGAAATAAATATTAAAATTACTAATAAAACTGCAGTGAACATTTTAGTTTTTTTAATTCAATATAATCGTCAATTTCTATTACATCTATGTAAAAATATCCATCAAATCCAAAACAAATCTATGTAAAAAATATTTATATTTGCGTAAAATCCAAATTTTAGCAGCATTAATTTTTTCGCTAATATCCTCTTCTTTACTCCTTCACAACTCCAAAAATGAAGACTTGTTTTTTTATAATTCAGTATCTTTCTTCAAATTTTCGACACCAATTGGACAATTGTTAAAACAGCACTTGATTAGTTATGCCATTTAGATTATTCAAATATAGTAGAAAAATAAATTGATATATATATATATATATATATATATATATATATATTCTTCTTTAAATGGTTACAATTAATAAAATTAAAAAGCAAATATTTTTGATTTGCTGCCTTACAAAAACATGACATATCAAAAAGTCCTAGAAAATATCTCATATTCGGTCTTCTCCCGGATAAGAGGATGTATGCTTTCTTTTAGTGCATTAGACTTTAAGTAACTTTATATCATCTAGTTATCAAGTTGACAAGGAAAACGTAATGGAATTCATTTATACAATGGATTCGCTCTTAGACCAAATTGGATTAGCGATTTGTTACATGATGGTGGACTTGATTTATATGCGAATGTCTTGCGAGGGAAATAATACTTGTGAAATAATTGTAATTTCGCTTATAACAATGACGAATGTTGCTCAAACTTCGCAATCTATTTGGGTAGCAAACACTTCATCGAGTATCATCCAAATGTATCATATATTAAACAATCAGTTCCATGTCTATACAATGCCTTTGTCAATTGGATCAAGAAAAGGCGATCAGAACCAAAACCGAGTTGGTTGGATTATGCAGATGAACGATATGATAGACTATTAGTTGAATACTTGAAAAGATTTCTTATTGCTGCATTGATCTGCCATCTGGTTTCATTTTTGAGAATTGAGCCATTATTTTTATTAAATATGAAAGCAACTCCGCAACTTTGCTTAGACTTTTTGCATTCTGAAAAATATCAACTTTGCTTAATTCTAGTTAAAGTAGAATTAAATGTTCTAAAATGTAGAATCTAAAAATGATATTTTTGGTATGACATTTTGCCTACATTAAATCAATTGTCAAAATATTAAATTTCATCTTGTACTAAAATTAAAATAATTTTTATAAAATATATTCATAAAATTCTACCTTTTGATTCATAGGTCCAAAGAATGTGCTCCTCCAAAGGTAGATTTTGTATCAAATTTCAACAAGAATGTAGAAAAATTTAAAAATAAAAAGGACAAAATTTATAAAAATATTATTGAATTGATTTTAGATAATAATGAAATCTGAAACAAAAGTATCAATGCCTTCTTGGTAGGAAAAAAACATTTGCAAATGAGCGTCAAAAATTATAGTCAATCATAGTAGGTCTTAGAGTGGAAAAAATGAATTGCTTAACAAAAAATGTTCGGTAATTTTCTACCAAAGTTTAATATCATCGAATTTAATTGTTTATACATGGCGCTTATCGTTAACAAGTATAAAGTATAAATTATTTACTGAAATTAAAGAAGAACTTCAAACAACCGTGAATTTTTCAAAATGTATTAATTTTTTTTTTCTAAAAATTGATTATTAAATCCGATAGAAACATTTCGAATGTCAATATCGCGAAACAGTTGATGCTTCCAAATATTTAAAGGTAAGTTTTTATAATCATGTTTCATAAAAAATAATCTTGATTTAAGTAGGTGTAAATAAATATTTTGACAATTGATTGAATGTAGGCAAAATATATATATAAAAATATCTTTTTTAGATTGTGAAGAAACAAAGCAAAATTGTAGAGTAGCTTTTATGTATGTAAATAGTAAAAATTTGAACGTAACTTTCAAATATTAAAAAAAAAAACTAATTAAACTAATATAGATAAAAATGCTGATATTTGAAAAAAATATATCGTAAAATTTATTTAACAGGTACAATCCAAACTATTGGAAGGTGTGACTGTAAATGAAGAAATTCCATTCGGGTTTGGAAATTATTTTGAACAAAACTTCTAGCAGATATATACTGCAGTACTGCAAAGTAACAAAACAACGTGATTTTTTTATATTTATATAATTTATAATCATCTCACCAGAATGCATTCGTATGGATACCAAAATCTTGTTTTCTTAAGAAGTCGCTCGACCAACCAAATCATTGGTGCATATATGAACAAAGTCAATTGTGGATTCAAGACGATATCATAAAGACCAGAATTATTTCTATCAACTGGGCATGAAATTATTTGGTTTTAAAGGAGTATTTCTAGCACAACCACCAAATACCATATTTCAAGGAATGAAACCAGATGGCAGATTAATGCAGCAATAAGAAATCTTTTCAAGTATTCAACTAATAGTCTATCATATCGTTCATCTGCATAACCCAGCCAACTCGGTTTCGGTTCTGATCGCCTTTTCTTGATCCAATTGACGAAGGCATTGTATAGACATGGAACTGATTGTTTAATATATGATACATTTGGATGATGTTCGATGAAGTGTTTGCCACCCAAATAGATTGCGAAAGTTTAAGCAACATTGGTTATTGTTATAAGCGAAATTACAATTATTTCACAAGTATTATTTCCCTCGCAAGACATTCGCATATAACTCAAGTCCACCATCATGTAACAAATCGCTAATCCAATTTGGTCTAAGAGCAAATCCATTGTATAAATGAATTCCACTACGTTTTCCTTGTCAACTTGATAACTAGATGATATAAAGTTACTTAAAGTCTAATGCACTAAAAGAAAGCATACATCCTCTTACCCGGGAGAAGATCGAATATGAGATATTTTTCTAGGACTTTTTGATATGTCATGTTTTTCTAAGGCAGCAAATCAAAAATATTTGCTTTTTAATATTAATAATTGTAAAAATTGAGAGAAGATTTATATATATCAATTTATTTTTCTACTATATTTGAATAATCTAAATGGCATAACTAATCAAGTGCTGTTTTTAACAATTGTCCAATGGTTGTCGAAAATTTTAAGATACTGAATTATAAAAAAACAAGTCTTCATTTTTAGAGATGTAAAGAAGTAAAGAAGAGGATATTAGTCAAAAATAGATGCTGCTAAATTTGGATTTTACATAGATTTTTTCACATAGATTTATTTTAGATTTTATGCATATTTTGACATAGATGTAATAGAAATTGACGATTATATTGAATTAAAAAAACTAAAATGATCACTGCAGTTTCAATAGTAAGTTTAATATTTATTTCAGTTTTCTTTTCAGAAAAATCAGTATTGACTCAATTGGTGTAAAAAAATTCTTGAATAAAACATATCTCTTGAAGAAGTAGTCTAAGATAATACTACCTGAAAAAGACTAATCATAAGAATATCAGCATTTGATGCAAATGATTATTCATCATATAGTTACATATAGGGGCTATCTTTTGACATTTTATAAAATGGAAAACCTATGAGGACCAGCAGTGCATGTAGTATAATATCTATGGATATAAATTATAAACTATCAGTCTAAAACAAAAGATATCAAACAAATTTGACATATTGAGTCAGTTTGGATTGTTTCAACATATATTTACTTGCGCAATTTTAAGTATTAAATCATGGTTGAGAGAGTGCATTATCGAGAATATTTAAATCCATCAAGAATAAATTATATCCTAGTGAACATTTTCTTCACGAATATGGAAGAGGGAATGATTTTTAGGTTCCGAAGTCGTTCTAGAATATGGCTTAGTAGACATAATCAAAATTATGTAAACAACTTGTATTATCATCAGAATTTTTTGATTAGCACAATAGTTTCAATCTGCGGTAAGAAAAATTTATAACACATAATAATATAATACATATTATTAAATATTTTATCAATTATTATATTAATATCATTTGTTGTCGTTGGCGTGTCTTACATATAAAAACTAGTGGTGTGCGGCATCGTGCTTTAAGGCGATTTGTTGTACCCAAAATGTACATTTTTTTGCTAAAATTTGACACATATGCATTTTTTCCTTACATATAAAAACTAGTGGTGTGCGGCATCGTGCCTTAAGGCGATTTGCTGGAACTACCCGTACCCAAAATTAATTTAACAAAAAAATGTACATTTTTTTGCTAAAATTTGACACACATGCATTTTTTCCTACTGACATCACATATGCATTTTGTGATCATTTATTCTGTGTATCTTTTTGCAGGCAGTATTATCTCCGACTCATTACCTAGAAGATATCTTCACGTCATCATGAGTCATCCTTTGCATATACTAATTGATTTATTTATATGTTTTGGTATTATGACAAGTGATCATGATATATTATTTATTCTTCGAGTTGCCGAGACGATTTTAAAACCTCTTTTCTATATTAATGCTATTTGCTCGTGGTCACTACTGATAGATCAGTTCAGGTATTAAATCTTCGTCAATCGACAGATGGGCTTACTAAAAATACTGAAATTTTTCTCTGAGGCATTTTATGCGATTTATTCTATTGTGCAAATCATAGACCAAACTAGTTCGTATTGGTATTTTGCCTTGAGGCAAGTTACATAAACTTTCCGATATGTGATAATAATCGACTTAATCAATTAAATACTGTATTGTATATGTATGTATGTATATATATATATATATATATATGTATATATATATGTGTATGTATATATGTGTATATATATATATATATATATATATATATATTTGTGTATACATGTGTACATGTCCGTGCGTATATATTTATATATACGTATTATGTGTATATATATATGTATATGTGTACGTGTTTGTACATGTATATCATATATATATATGGTTGTTTAGGTGTATATTTATGTATATATATACGCTTTTGTATGTTTGTATATATTTCTTTTTATTTTTCATTTCTCTTGTTTATCTATCTGTTTAGTTATAATCGTTATTGTTATAATTATATTACTTATATCTATAGTTCTTTTTTCCAATTTCTGTCATTTTTTCCTAGTTTATATTAATTTTTCAATGTTCGTTCTGTAGATCCACTGATGATGACATAAAATCCTATGTCGAAACGTTTGGAAAAATTAAAGATTAACTTCTAAATCTTTGCCTTTTATTTGATGTATGCCCTTGAAGAACTTACTCATATATGTGGTAGATTTTCATATTAAATAAGTACATGATATAAGGGTCTAACTTTTTATTTAAATTTTATATAGTAAATACTTTATAATTATGTCTTTATAAAATATCCAATAATCATATAAATTGTAGATATCCGAGGGATGAGAAAGATCTGATGCAATTTGCACAATGGAGATTGTTCATAGTATCAATTGCAAGAACCGTTGGTTACTTTTCAGTCGATTTGTTTTATATGCAAATTTCCTGCGAGGAAAATGATACTTGTGACATTGTTGTATTTTCACTCATAATATTTACGCATTTTATACGAGTATTTGTCATATACATGGGTAAGAACCAATTCGTCGAGTATCATCCAAATGTATCGTATATTAAACAATCAGTTCCATGTCTATACAATGCTTTTGTCAATTGGATCAAGAAAAGGCGATCAGAACCGAAACCGAGTTGGTTGGATTATGCAGATGAACGATATGATAGACTTTTAGTTGAATATTTGAAAAGATTTCTTATTTTTGTGTGGATTTGTTTTCTGATTACAACCATCGATTCGACAAACTACTACAATGACACTGAAAACGTAGAGCTTTTGAGAGAAATAAAACTTTCGAGTACGATTTATGGAAATAACTATAATTTATTTTATAATGTTGTACTATTTCCACTGTTGGCACTGTTTATATACGTACCAATTATTTGGGTAGTTGAACGGCCTCTTCGACGAACAAGATTTTGGTATCCATATGAACGTTTTATGGTAAGAATTTTGGTTTTATATACTGATGAATGCTTTATGTGATTTTTGATCATCGAATTTAGTAATAAGCATAATTATTAACGTCGCAATTTATTCAAATTTTGTTTGAATTCATTACCCGTAGAAACATGTACTTACCCAATTTGGGGCTCCTGGCAAATTCTTACGATGGGCTCCCCCCCATTTATCTTTGATCTAAAATACAAGAAAAATTTCTTTTTTGTATATCGAAAATAATTCAGATTTTAATTTTATTTCTGTTCTAATATACTTTGAACAAATAATTTCAACTTTGCAATTCAGTTTATATAATTCTTATAAATATTAGACAATGTTACAATATTTATAATAATCTATTTGAAAACATTTAATATTCTCCGAACATTTCGTTACGGAACGGAAAGTTCTAGCAATTTGCCTTGAAAACTAGTTTTTCTATTTAATTCACTATTGCCATACGAAAATGTAATGACTACTTCCGTTCTATTTTTTAATTCTTCTCGACAAATTTTCCATATCCATTATAAATTGATCAAATTTGGAAAAAGTATGTGTGTGTGCTGACCTTATTTTGACTTTTTGTCGACGTTTTCGCGTAAAAGGGCTTTAATTTTGAAATTAAAAAAAAACATTCAATGTATCTCGATAAGAATGAGACTGGGTTAGGTTTGTGAGAATTTGCCAAGCCGTTTCTTTGAATTGGCGGATCGTTTTAAGTCTGTTTGAATGATATTGATTGGGAATCATGTCGATTAATACTTAGTAAAGATTGGTCTGGCCGTTTCTTCGTAATTGAATATTTAGAAGACGTTTCTTGACAATTCTGATGAAACTTTGAATAACGATAGATTTTGCGGTATGAAATAACAAACTGATATATTATAGGCATACGATAAGCGGTAGAATAATAAAAATTGATTGAAGTTTTGAATTTCGCCTTGTGCTTGAGCGATTCTAATCAGAATCAATGTTTTCTAATATATTATTTACATTTTAAGAAGAATATAAAATATTCAGGTGCAATAAAAAAAATGTTTATCAGAACGCGGCTTTTGAAACTGGGGCCTCCTTGAGTCCGGAGCCCTACCACATTATAGTTACCACTACCTAACATTAAACCTTTGCTTGCTTTAACAAATTTCGTAAAGTAGAACAATAATTTAAATTCGATGCCTGTTAATTTTTTATACTGTCTATGTTATCTATTTCAGATAGGTGCGACTATTCTCGTAATTTCTACTTTCATTAAATTTTACATCGCCTTCGACTCTCAAACGGATGGTGCTCTTCAATACAGACCTCATGAAGTCCATATCAAAATATTCAACAGTTTGCAATGTCCGGCTGTTTTATATTTTCCAAAATATATTGATGATCCTGTGATGGTAAATATCAGGAGCAGTGTGACTATTCCTAATATCAAATTAGATGGTTATTTGCAAACATTGAATGTGTCCACTAAAGGCAGGTGTTTTCGAAAGAGCACATTTAGATTGATTTTGAGTGAAAAAAAACTCATGATAATCCTGATCAAGATGCACGATGGAAATATTGCAATGGATATATTTCCGGACAAAAAAATAAATATAGAATCTAATGCTCCCTTCTTGAACATTATTGGAGCTGATATTGCTGATCACATTTCTGTTCAAGAATCGACTGGACTCAAACTGACAGTACCGCCAACTTTGGATTTTATTGCTGGAATTCCAATTCCAAATGCTCATCCAGAGAGTGATAATTGTGGAAGCACAATTGGTCAAACTATGGAAAAATCATGAACGAATTACGACACTGAATTTGGAGATTGGTGGTGAGTATACGGTGATGGTCACTGAAGGTGAAGAGGTTCTTTTTGCGATTGATAAGGAACCGAATAAAGGAAACGTGTTTTGTTATTTTCTTATGCGCGTTCTAGAAACACTTGGAAGATATTTTACGGAAACAGCATGGATAATGTACTTGTGCATTGCACCACCCAAAATTTTAAGAGCTACTTCATTTTTAATAGTAGAGAACGCAGCTTATTCATTAAACGATAAACTTGATCTTATAAAAGACCTTTTACCGCCAGCATATCCAATTCTATTAACAGCTATTGAAATATGCTTCTTCATGATACTGTTATTATTTGTTTCTAAAAAGGTGAACAACACTTTTATGAATGCAGTTGCTGTTCCGAACCCAAGTAATCAATAATATAATAAATAATAAAATTAACATTTATCTTAAGTTGATAATTTGTCACTATTTTAAATCCTGTTCGATTCAGTTATAAAAAATAGAAATCTTAATTAACATGTTGTTTGTTTTTTCGAACTTATTAATAAATTTAGTATTTATGATAGTATTTTTCTGTAAATATTACAAGGAAAGAATTATGCCAGGCAACCAACAGTTTCACTATGTCATACGAGATTGTTTGTGCAAATTGGATTCAGAGTGCAAAATATAACCAGATTTAAGTGGTATTTTGCCTTAAGCTAATCTACTTATAGAACTAGTGGGTCGTGGCAAATGCTCGAACTTTTCGTAGCAAAAATTCAAATTTTTAAAATAGCATTAAAAATGTTTGAAAACTATTTTTAAATTTTGGAAACAATGATTGTTTTTATTTAAAGCAAACGCAATCCGTAGCTGTCATAGTGGCAATATGGGAACGCGTAAGCGCTGTATCGCAGTCTAACTGATAAACATTGGTACGGAACTCTGATAATTTGATGTGCATATG
The DNA here is from genome assembly GCF_003426905.1 of Ctenocephalides felis. Classification (NCBI taxonomy): domain Eukaryota; kingdom Metazoa; phylum Arthropoda; class Insecta; order Siphonaptera; family Pulicidae; genus Ctenocephalides; species Ctenocephalides felis. The sequence goes on along the minus strand of NW_020539727.1, from coordinate 7,962,633 downwards.
TCCAATGGTCTCCAAATATCTTTTGTATTTACTTTGTCCTCTGTGTTTCAGAAACCACCGTACTTGCCTTCCCAAAAATTCAAACAGTTTTTCATTCAGTCGATAAGTAAAATGTCTTTTAACCATTTCGACTCGGATGCCCCCGCTCCGGCGGCAAATCGTGTCGTCGCAAACTAAACTTACATGTGATTTTTTTCATACTTATGAAGTTAATTCATCATTTAGTTCATTTATTGATTAACTAACTTCCCGTAGGGCAAGTTATAGTAATCGCAAAAAAATCGAAAATGAAAATTTTTATATATCTTTACGTTTCAAAGGTTTCTGAACATTTTGGCATACCTTAGAAAAAATGGATATATGTGTGTATGTGTGTGTGTGTATGTATGTATGTATGTACGTGTATGTATGTATGTACGTGTGTATATGTATGTGCGGATACAAATTTTCGTCGACGATTTCGGGAACACGGATCAACCGATTTGAATAATTCAAAAAAACATTCGATTCGTATTGATAAGGAGACGTGCTGATTAGTTTTTCGCAAACGCAGGTCTAGCCGTTCCGAAGATACGGGGCAAAAAAGTGCCGAAAATGGTAACTCAGTTTTTAAGAGAACGGAGCGTCCGATTTAAATAATTCAACAACCATTTCACTTGTATTGACAAGATGAAGAATCCATAAAATTTTCATGAAGGTAGGTCTAGCGGTTTCGGAAATATGGAGAAAAAGTAAAAAAATGAGCCATTTGGCGGTCAAAAATGATCATTGGACATATGCACATCAAATTATCAAATATTTTATAGAGATTTTAACAATAAGTATACATTTTGTTAACATTCCTATGGGTTCCGTACCAAAGCTTATGCGTTAGACAGCGACGCGGCGCTTACGCGCTTTATATTTTGTCCCTATGCAGATAAAGCAGTACGATTGCTTTGAAAAAAAGTTGAGATTTTCCACAATACGTCAAAATAAAGAAAAAAAATTAAAAAAATTTTTCAGTTATTTTTTGTCCAATTTATAGTTTCTCAAAAATCTTATTTTTTCAAAGTAATTTTTTTTCAAAAATGTTAATCGTTTTTAAAAAAATAATAATTTTTGGTACGGGAAGTTCCAGCAATTTGCCTTAAGGCACGATGCCTTAATTGCCTTAAGGCACGATGCCCTAATTGCCTTGAGGCACGATGCCTTAATTGCCTTAAGACAGAATTCCACTTACAGCTAGTTTATAATTATTTTCATAAATAAATATGATCGAATTAATTTAATAGTTCATAAACACCATTTTTTTAGATATAAATGTTACTAGAGATTTTACATCATATATTATTTTTAACTTCCCGTAGGGTAAGTTATAGTAATCGTCCAAAAATCGAAATCAAAAATTTTACATTTCTCGACGTTTTGAAGGTTTCTGAACATTTTGGCATACTTCAGAAAAAATGGATGTGTGTGTGTGTGTGTGTGTGTGTGTGTGTGTGTGTTTTGTATGTCCGCTTTTTTTCGTCCACGTTTTCGGGCGCACGGATCAACCGATTTGAATGGTTTAAAAAACATTCGATTCCTATTGATAGGGAGATGTGCTGATTAGTTTTTGGCAAAGGCAGGTCCAGCCGTTACGGAGATATGGAGCAAAGAGTGCAAAAATAGAAAGCGAATTTTTGAGAGAACGGATCAACCGATTTGAATGGTTTAAAAAACACTCGATTCCTATTGATAGGGAGATGTGCTGATTAGTTTTTGGCAAAGGTAGGCCCAGAGGTTTCGGAGTTACAGAGCTAAATTTAAAAAAAATGGCTGTTTTTGAGAGAACTAAGCGTCCGATTTAAATGATTCGAAGAACTTTCTGCTTTTTTCAACAAAACAATTGATTTTGGAAAAAAAAAATTTTTGTTTCTAATTTTTTTTCAAAAAAATTTTTTTGTAATTTTGGACTAAAAATTCAAAAAATCACCCAAGCTAAGCACAGTCTAAGCGCCACTCTGGTAGAAATGTTTACGCAAGTGCGTTTAGACTGTTTGTGTACTGGAGCACTTTTCCAATTTTGTGAAAATTATTGAAAAATGTGAAAATGCCGTCAAACTGAGCACAGTATAAGTGAAAATGTCGCACAGAATTATTTGCAAATGCGTTTAGACTGTGACTATGCGGGAGCACTTTTTCAATTTTGTGTAAATTTGGCAACTATTTTTTTTTTGAAATTTGATTCGAAATGAAATGACGATTGTTAATGTTCTGGAGGTGATAAATTGATTTATTTATAATTAACTTTCCGTAGGGTAAGTTATAGTAATCGCACAAAAATCGAAAATGAAAATTTTATATATCTTTACGTTTCAAAGGTTTCTGAATATATTGGCATACCTTAGAGAAAATTGATGTATGTGTGTGTATGTGTGTGTGCGTGCATTTGTGTGTGTTCAGATACAAATTTTCGTCGACGATTTCGGGAATCGGATGAAGCAATTTGAATAATTCAAAAACATTTTACTTGCATTATCAAGATGAAGATTTGATGAAATTTTTATGAAATTAGGTCTAGCGGTTTCGGAGATCTAGTAAAAAAAGTAAAAAAAAATAACATTTGGCGGTCAACAATAATCATTAGACATTAGACATATGCACATCAAATTATCAGATATTTTATAGAGGTTTTAACAATGAGTATACATTTTGTTAACATTCCTATGGGTTCCGTACCAATGCTTATGCGTTAGACAGCGACGCGGCGCTTACGCGCTTTATATTTTGTCCCTATGCAGATAAAGCAGTACGATTGCTTTGAAAAAAAGTTGAGATTTTCCACAATACGTCAAAATAAAGAAAAAAAATTAAAAAAATTTTTCAGTTATTTTTTGTCCAATTTATAGTTTCTCAAAAATCTTATTTTTTCAAAGTAATTTTTTTTCAAAAATGTTAATCGTTTTTAAAAAAATAATAATTTTTGGTACGGGAAGTTCCAGCAATTTGCCTTAAGGCACGATGCCATGCGCCCCACTAGTTATATATACGATTTAATATATTATAGATATGCATAATATACATACACACACAAGTATATATATATACGTATAATAGAAAAAATAACGGTATTATTGGAGTCGTTTTTTTAATTATTTTTTATTTAGTTTTTATTCAGAATATATTTGATATAATTTTTATTAATTAATTCTTATAAATCAAGAATAAATTATATTCTAGTGAAAATTTTGTTTATGTGATTGGAGGATGGAATGTTGATGAGATTCCAAAGTGGTTCTAGAATATGGCTTGATGATCGTAATCAAAATTATGTGGACAACTTGGAAAATTATCAAGTTTTTGTTTACGTATTAGTAATAACTTGCGGTAAGAATAATATATATTTTTCTTACAGAAACTAAGATGTTAGTTGCAGGTTTAGATATTGTAATTTGTATGTGACTAATTTGTCAGTTATCTTTTAGATATACTGATTGATATGTTTCAATGTTTTGCAGTTATGACGAGTGATTATGATATACTATTTAATCTTGCAATTGCAGAAACTATTTTACAACCTCTTAAATTTGTTAATACATTTTGTGTGTATGCACTTGTGATAGATCAGTTCAGGTATTAATTTCACGTCAATTCATTTATTAAATTAATTAAATTGCCTAAATGTACAAAAAAAAAAATTTAAAATACAGTGTATTAAAATTTGATGCAAGACTAAAATATAGCAAAAGGCGTTAAAACGTTGTTGCAATTTACTGAAACTGCTATCGCTGCTCCGTAAGTTTTTCATGTTTTGTAAATGGCGTAATTGCTTGACATGTGGCCGATTTTTAAATAAAATAAGTACATGATATAAGGATCTAACTTTTTTGTTTAAATTTATATAGTAAATACTTTATAAATATGCCTTTGTAAAAATATCCAATAATCATATAAATTGTAGATATCCGAAAGATGAGAGAGACTTAATACAATTTGCGCAATGGAGATTGTTCATGGAATCAATTGCAACAACCGTTGGTTACTTTTCGGTCGATTTATTTTATAGACAAATTTCCTGTAAAGAAAGTGATACTTGTGACATTATAGTATTTTCACTCATAATATTTACGCATGTTATACAAGCATTAGCCATTTACATGGGTAGAAACCACTTCATCGAGTATTACCCAAATGTATCGTATATTAAACAATCAGTTCCATGTCTATACAATGCCTTCGTCAATTGAATCAAGAAAAGGCGATCAGAACCGAAACCGAGTTGGTTGGATTATGCAGATGAACGATATGATAGACTTTTAGTTGAATACTTGAAAAGATTTCTTATTGCTGCATTGCTGTCATAATGGAAATTGAACGTAGTAAACATAATCATCTTTTGTTATATACATCAATTATAATATATTGTTTGATCTGGAAAATTTAAATGTTCGTATTTTCCGATCGAATTAAATCTTCATCAAAGATAAATCGTGTTTTAATCATTTACAAAATAAATATATAGTTCCTAAAACTATATTTCTATTGGATTCAATAGTAATTTTTAGTAAGAAATTCTTTAATACATTTCGAGAAATTCTTGTTTGTTTAAAGTTCTTCTTTAATTTCAGTAAATAGTTTATATTTTTTCAATACTTGTTAATGATGAGCGCATTGTATAAAAAATTAAATTCGATGATATTAATCTTTGGTAGAAAAATACCGAAAATTTTATTAAGCAATTCATTTTTTTACTCCAAGACTTACTGGCTTACTATAACCGAAGATAATTTTTGACGCTCATTTGCAAATGTTTTTTTCCTAGCAAGAAGGCATTGATAAATACTTTTGTTTCAGATTTCACTATTATCTAAAATAAAACTAGTGGGGCGCATGGCATCGTGCCTTAAGGCAAATTGCTGGAACTTCCCGCACCAAAAATTATTTTTTTTTTTGAAAAGATTAACATTTTTGAAAAAAATTTACTCTGAAAAAACTAGATTTTTGAGGAACTATATAAATTTTTGACAAAAACTTACTTTTTGTTGAAAAATTTATTTTGAAATATTTTGGAAATTCTGAACTTTTTTTCAAAGTAATCGTACTGCTTTAATGCATAGAGACTAAATATCGAAGCGCGTAACAAAATGTATACTTATTGTTAAAATCTCTATAAAATATCTGATAATTTGATGTGCATATGTCTAATGTCTAATGATTATTGTTTGACCGCCAAATGTTATTTTTTTTTTACTTTTTTTACTAGATCTCCGAAGCCGCTAAACCTATTTTCATGAAAATTTGATCAAATCTTCATCTTGATAATGCAAGTAAAATGTTTTTGAATTATACAAATCGGACGCTCCGTTCTCTTAAAAACTGAGTTACCGTTTTTGGCCCTTTTTGCCCCATATCTTCGGAACGGACCTGCCTTTGACAAAAACTAATCAGCACGTCTCCTTATCAATACGAATCGGATGGTTTTTGAATTATTCAAATTGCTTCATCCCGGTTCCCGAAATCGTCGACGAAAATTTGTATCTGAACACACACAAATACACGCACACACACACACACATACACACACACACAAAAACACACATACATCAATTTTCTCTAAGGTATGCCAATATATTCAGAAACCTTTGAAACGTAAAGATATATAAAAATTTTCATTTTCGATTTTTGTGCGATTACTATAACTTACCCTACGGAAAGTTAATTATAATAAATCAATTTATCATCTCCAGAACATTAACAATCGTCATTTCATTTCGAATCAAATTTAAAAAAAAAAATAGTTGCCAAATTTCCACAAAATTGAAAAAGTGCTCCATAGTCACAGTCAAACGCATTTGCAAATAATTCTGTGCGACATTTTCACTTATACTGTGCTTAGCTTGGCGGCATTTTCACATTTTTCATAATTTTCACAAAATTGGAAAAGTGCCCCAATACATAAACAGTCTAAACGCACTTGGGTAAACATTTGTACCAGAGTGGCGCTTAGGCTGTGCTTAGCTTGGGTGATTTTTTGAATTTTTAATCCAAATTACAAAAAAATTTTTTGAAAAAAAAATAAGAAACAAAAATTTTTTTTTTCCAAAATCAATTATTTTGTTGAAACAAGCAGAAGTTCTTTAAGTCATTTAAAATCGGACACTTAGTTATCTCAAAAACTGCCATTTTTTTAACATTTAGCTCTGTATTTCCCGAACCGCTGGGCCTACCTTTGCCAAAAACTACCCAGCACATCTCTCCCTATCAATAGGAATCGAATGTTTTTTAAACCATTCAAATCGGTTGATCCGTTCCCGTCAAAAACTCGCTTTCTATTTCTTCTGCACTCTTTGCTTCATATCTCCGTAACGGCTGGACCTGCCTTTGCCAAAAACTAATCAGCACATCTCCCTATCGATAGGAATCGAATGTTTTTTAAAACCATTCAAATCGGTTGATCCGTGCGCCCGAAACGTGGACGAAAAAAAGCGGACATACAAAAACACACACACACCACAACACATCCATTTTTTCTGAAGTATGCCAAAATGTTTAAGAAACCTTCAAAACGTCGAGAAATGTAAAAATTTTTGATTTCGATTTTTGGACGATTACTATAACTTACCCTACGGGAAGTTAATCAATAAGTATATTTATAAATTTTGTTCTATTTACGATTCATAATTGCGATGAAAAATGTAATGCCGGTAGAAATGATTATAATATACACACCAGTCTGAAAAATATTAATTAATGAAAAACTAGTTACAATTAGTATTTTTGCCTCAAGGTAAGTTAATAATGCCAATTAAATGTTCATAAAATCATAGTTCCAAACAACATGATAAATTATATTCATCTCACCATAATGCGTTCGTAGGGATACCAAAATCTCGTTTTCCTAAGAGGTCGCTCCAGAAGCCAAATCATTGGTGCATATATGAACAAAGACAACAATGGATCCAAGACAATATCATAAAATTTCAGTATTATTTCCATAAAGTGCAGTTGGAAATTTCATTTTTGTCAAAAGATGATTTCTTGCACTATCATCGGTGTAGCATATAGATTCCAAAGATGCAAGTATAAAGCATATCAATGTAGCAATAAGAAATCTTTTCAAATATTCAACTAATAGTCTATCATATCGTTCATCTGCATAATCCAACCAACTTGGTTGCGGTTCTGACCGCCTTTTCTTGGTCCAATTGAATTACATTACCCGCGGAGAAAACTTTTCAATAAAAATAATATTAGAGTAGTTTGTACTTCCAAAAACACTTTTTCAACTCTTTTTACAAAATTAAAATCGAAATTTAACCCAAGAATCTTAAGTAATCTAGTTTATAAGGTGAATTGCCTAGATTTTAATTGCGTCTACATAGGTGAAACTAGTCAGAACCTGCACAAAAGAACATCTCAACACAAAAACAACTCTAAAAATAAAAACCAGAACTAGTGGGGCGCATGGCATCGTGCCTTAAGGCAAATTGCTGGAACTTCCCGTACCAAAAATTATTTTTTTTTTGAAAAGATTAACATTTTTTAAAAAAATTTACTCTAAAAAAAAATTTTTTGAGGAACTATATAAATTTTTGACAAAAGTTTTTGTTGAAAAATTTATTTTGAAATATTTTGGAAATTTTGAACTTTTTT
>NW_020539727.1:7924784-7954016 GCF_003426905.1 Ctenocephalides felis | reverse complement strand
AAAAATTTAATCGATCATCTGCATTTATTCGATTTGTCTGTGGGCCAAAAACGAAAATAGAAAGTGCATTCTATGAACAGTTTATAATAAATACAAATTTAGATTGATTTCTGAAGTGAGAGTAATTATTATAAACGGATGTATCAAATTATATTCTCATTTGATCAAAAGTTTGACCGGTATTACCTTATATGAAAAAAATGTCTTTAGGGCGTACGTTTCAAATTAGATTAGATTTAGAGTTCATTTACTGACGTTGGATATACTTTTAATTTTAATATTTTTATTCATTCTTTACTTCCGTAGATAATTTATGATTTTGCCAGAAAATGCAACTTGCTGTTAATATGTTTCCTTGACGTTTCAAGCATTCTGAATCGAATGAGATCATATTTGTATCAAAATGTGTGTGTGTGTGAGCGAAAATTTGACTTTGGGTCAACATTTTTTTATAAATGGTTCAATACTTGTTATAAGTTATTGTAATCGTCCAAAAATCAAAATGAATTTTTTTTATTTTTTCACGTTTTGAAGGTTTCTGAACATTTTGGCATACCTCAAAAAAATTGATGTGTGTGTGTGGATACCGATTGAATGATTCAAAAAGCTTGCGATTCCTATTGATAAGGAGATGTGCTGATTAGTTTTTGCAAAGCAGGTCCAGCCGTTTCAGAGATGCGGAGCAAAGAGTGCAGAAAATAGAAATCGTGTTTTTGAGAGAAACGGAGCATCTGATTCGAATGATAAAAAAATATTCAATTCGTAATGACATGGAAAAGTGGTGACTAGTTTTTGGCAAAGGCAGGTGTAGTCGTTTCGGAGATACGGAACCAAATATGAAAAAAGTGCAAGTTTTTGAGAGAACTAAACATCCATTTTGAATGATTCAAAAAACTTTCTGCTTGTGTTGACCAAACGATTGCTTTTGGGAAAAGATTTTTTTTAATTTTTTTTTTTTCTAATTTCCAAAAAATATTTTTAACTTCCCCTGCGGTAAGTTATAGTAATCCCAAAAAATCGACAATGAAAATTTTTATATATCTTTACGTTTCAGAGGTTTCTGAATATTTCGGCGGCATACCTTAGATAAAATGGATGTATGTGTGTGTGTATGTGTGTGTGCGGATACAAATTTTCGTCGACGATTTCGGAACACGGATGAAGCGATTTGAACAATTCAAAAAACATTCGATTCGTATTGATAAGGAGACGTGCTGATTAGTTTTTGGCGAAGGCAGGTCTAGCCGTTCCGAAGTTACGGGGAAAAAAGTGCCAAAAACCGTATCTCAGCTTGTAAGAGAACGGAGCGTCCGTTTTTGAATAATCAAAAAACATTTTACTTGTATTAACAAGATAAAGAAGTGATCAATTTTCATGAAGGCAGGTCTAGCGGTTTTGGAGATCTTTATCAGATATTTTATAGAGATTTTAACAATTATGAACAAGTATAAATTTTGTTTACATTCCTATGGGTTTACCAATGTTTATCCGTTAGACAGCGACGCGGCGTTTACGCGCTTTATATTTTGTCTCTATGCAGTTAAAGCAATACAATTGCTTTGAAAAAAAGTTTAGAATTTTCAAAATATGTCAAAATAAAGAAAACATTTTTTTTTAATATTTTTTTTTAATGTAATTTTTTGTCAAATTTATAGTTTCTCAAAAATCTAATTTTTTTGAAGTAAAATTTATTCAAAAATAATTTTTAGTACGGGAAGTTCCAGCAATTTGCCTTAAGGCACGATGCCATGCGCCCCACTAGTTCTTACTAAATTTTATTCTTCAAATATTTCATTATGGTACGGGAAGTTCCAGCAATTTGGCTTGAGGCACGATGCCATACACTACTAGTTTATCAATGAGCAACCCGACTTTAAAACTTTAAATATCATTTGATGTAGCTCTGTAAGCGCACTTTTTTGTGTGTTAATTAATACTGCGGACTAATTTGAAAATCTTTTACCCATTTTGGAGAATTATATAATCATAAACTAACTTGTTATCTAGTTATCTATCCAAAACAAAAGATATCAATCAAATTTGTCATATTGTGTCAGTTTCGGTTTTCTCAACATTTACTTATTTACTTGCGCAATTTTAAGTATCAAATCATGGTTGAGAGAGTACATTATCGAGAATATTTAAATCCGTCAAGAATTAATTATATTCTAGTAACAATTTTCTTTGCGAAATTGGAGGATGGAATGCTTATGAGATTCCAAAGTCGTTCTAGAATATGGCTTAGTGGACATAATCAAAATTATGTGAACAACTTGTTTTATTATCAGAATTTTTTGATTAGCACACTAGTTTCAATCTGCGGTAAGAAAATGTATGATACATAATAATATAAAATATATTAAATATTTTTATTAATTATTTTATTAATATTATTTATTGGCGTTGGCGTGTCTTACATATAAAAACTAGTGATGTACGGCATCGTGCCTTAAGGCGATTTGCTGGAACTTCCCGTACTCAAAATTAATTTAAAAAAAAATAGTACATTTTTTTTGCTAAAATTTGACATATGCATTTTTTCTTACTGACATCACATATGCATTTTGTGATCATTTATTCTGTGTATCTTTTTTTCAGGCAGTATTATCTCCGACTCATTGCCTAGAAGATATCTTCACGTCATTATGAGTCATTTGTTTAATATACTAGTTGATTTATTTATATTCTTTGGTGTTATGACGAGTGATCATGATATATTATTTAATCTTCGAGTTGCCGAGGCGATTTACAACCTCTTTTATATATTAATTCGTTTTGCTTGTACTCACTACTGATGGATCAGTTCAGGTATTAAATCTACGTCAATCGACAGATGGGCTTACTAAAATACTGAAATTTTTCTCTGAGGCATTTTATGCGATTTATTGTGCAAATCATAGAGCAAAAAATTCTAGCCTTTCATTTCATTTAATTTAATATATCATCATTATTTAAGATAACTAAAATTGCATCTTAAACTTCTCCTAATTGATACCCTAGAGGCCGAATTGTATGTTTCAAAGCAAAATTTTCAACGTATTTTAAAAATATTGTGCAAAAATAGTAATAGATGGAAAGAAATTATATATTTCTTGAATTATATTGAAAAAAATCAATATTAAAAACTTCATATCTGAATCTTGTGTTGGCGTTCCCTAAGTCAAGGTAGGACCGGCCCTGATTATTACTTAATTTCATATTTTAAGTGAATTATTTTGTCAAATATTGTTCATATGTGTGTATTATTCAATCTGTGATACATATACTGCATCCTATATATTATTTTCATTTCTGGTACATCTCATTGCAATATTAATGTAGACATTTTATTTTTCTTATTCATAATAATGAATTTATTATACATTTTCTAATATTGTCTAGGCTCATAAGTAAATTGAAATTTTTGACAGATGACAGTTTTCATCTGTTTTCAATTCCGAACAATGTCTCAAATATTTTCTAAGTAAAACAATGACATGTCATTTTATGCAATTTTTTCCATTTATTTCTACAATATTACTATATTTTCATAATCAAATACATCCTAAAAAATTTCCTTAATAAATTTCAGAAAGATTTATCAATGTCCGGAAAATCGTTTAGGAGGAGTATATTTACATGCATCATATAGAAGAATTTTTATATAAGATAATCTATATAATATATATAGTAGAGTGGACAGAAGGGGGCCACATTTTTATTATTGGTTGTAAAATGGTTAAAAATGAAAATATTTTATTAATATTTTTACTTTTTATCATAGCAAATGCTCGCAATTATGTTCGAAAGTATCTCTTTTTTTGAATGGCAAAAAAGTGCATTTGCCGTGTTTTCCGAAAATGTAGGTAGAAGTGTGCCATCCAAATTTTCATCTGATAAAATGCTGCTATATGATATAAATTCTTACCCTGAGGGTTTTTAAATGCGCTGATTACGAATCCGTTGTCAAAATTCATAATCGTTGACATGAAATAAAGGGTAGAAATTGATTTCAGTAATAATGTTATTTTAATATTCGCAAAGGAGGAGTAATGAAGTTGAAATGATAAAATTGTTGATAAAAACATTTTGCAACATTTAAGCAAAGATTTTAGGCGTAATTGGTGCCCGTCAAGTCGGTGTAGTTGGTCATATCGACGCACTTCAAATGGAATGGTCTGTCGCAGTTATCACACTCGATTGCAAATCATGCAAAAATCGATATCTCATTAAAGAAACCGAATATTTTTTTGCATTTTTTACAGCAGATTGTGAAGTATTGCCCTTCTTAGAAACTTTTGGTGGTACTTGCGATTTTTGACGCTGTGCTGCTTCTGTCTGGACTCATAATGACTTAAGTGATATAAGACGTTATTACAATTGAAATTGATAAAAACACTTTACTGTACAAAAAACGGCAATACTCAAGAGGCCCATGTCTGTCCACGAATAGTGGCCCACTTCTATCTACAAACGTCTCTTTTTGCATATGCCTCCCACAAAAACACAATGTAAACAATCGGCACAATTATTTTGCATTTCAAAGATTATATGTCTATATAATATATGGCATATTTACTTGAAGTTTCCTTGTCATAATTTGATAAAAATTAAATTACTCGATGAAATTCTTAGCGCGTTTCTCTGTACACTGCGAGAGTAGGTTTATAACCTCCAAATGCTTTTTAAAATTGAGGATGTATCATATGATAAATATGTGTGCGGTTCAACATACATGTATGTAGTGTTAGAGTTATTCAGGTGGCCCTCTCCAACCTGCGGCCCACGTCTGTCCACCACTTATTTGTTTAAATTTGATAAAGTAGATACTTTATAAATATGCATTTGTAAAAATATCCAATAATCATATAAATTGTAGATATCCGAGAGATGAGAAGATCTAATGCAATTTGCACAATGGAGATTGTTCATAGTATCAATTGCAAGAACCGTTGGTTACTTTTTGGTCGATTTATTTTATATGCAAATTTCCTGCGAGGAAAATGATACATGTGACATTGTTGTATTTTCATTCATAATATTCACGAATATTATACGAGTATTTGTCATATACATGGGTAAGAACCAATTTGTCGAGTATCATCCAAATGTATCATATATTAAACAATCAGTTCCATGTCTATACAATGCCTTTGTCAATTGGATCAAGAAAAGGCGATCAGAACCGAAACCGAATTGGTTGGATTATGCAGTTGAACGATATGATAGACTATTAGTTGAATACTTGAAAAGATTTCTTATTTTTGTGTGCATTTATTTTCTGATTGCAACCATCGATACAACAAACTACTATAACCATGATGAAAACGAAAACCTTTTGAGTAAAATAAAACTTTCGAGTACGATTTATGGAAATAACTATAGGTTGTTTTATGATGTTGTACTATTTCCACTGTTGGCACTGTTTATATATGTACCAATTATTTGGCTAGTTGAAAGGCCTCTTAGAAGAACAAGATTTTGGTATCCATATGAACGTTTTATGGTAAGAATTTTGGTTTTATATATCGATGAATGCAATATGTGGTTTTTAATCAATGAATTTAGTAACAACTATAATTATTAACGACGCAATTTATTCAAATATTGTTTGAATTCATTACCTGTAAAAACATGTACATACCGAAAACCGTAGATATACAATCTGTGGCTCTTTCTATTGGCAAACTCTTTCGAGGGGGGCCCAAATCTTAATCGTATTTCAACACAAAAATTGTTCTATTTATGCCTGGAGAGTGAGTGAAAACCCGAGAATTTTGTTAAAAGATTCATATATGTTTTTTTATATAACATAATAGTTTTCAAGGCTTTTTCAATAGATCACTGTAATTAAAATTTTAATCAAAAGAAATACTTAAATTTTATTGTATTTTATTCATCGGCAAGGAAATGCGATTTCAGTTGATAACACACAATCTTAACATCAAACCTTTGCTTTAAAAACATCCCTAGAGTAAAACAATAATTTAGATTTTATGCCTGTTAATTTTTTTATACTGTCTAGGTTATCTATTTCAGATAGGTGCAACTATTCTTGTAATTTCAACTTTCATTAAATTTTACATCGCCATCACCTTGCAAACGGATGGTGCTCTTCAAGACAGACCTCATGAAGTCAATATCAAAATATTCAACAGTTTGCAATGTCCGGCTGTTTTATATTTTCCAAAATATATTGATGATCCTGTGATGGTAAATATCAGGAGCAGTGTTACTATTCCTCGAATCAAATTAGATGGTTATTTGCAAACATTGAATGTATCCACTAAAGGCAGGTGTTTTGGAGAGAGCACATTTAGATTGTTTTTGATTGAAGAAGAAATCATGATAATCCTGATCAAGAAACACAATGAAAAAATTGCAATGGATATATTTCCGGACAAACTAATATATTTAGAATCTAATGCTCCGGTCTTGAACATTATTGGAGCTGATATTGCTGATCACATTTCTGTTCAAGAATCGACTGGACTCAAACTGACAGTACCGCCAATTTTGGATTTTATTGCTGGAATTCCAATTCCAAATGCTCACCAGAGAGTGATAATTGTGGAAGCACAATTGGTCAAACTATGGAAAAATCATGAACGAATTACGACATTGAATTTGGAGATTGGTGGTGAGTATACGGGTGATGGTCACTGAAGGTGAAGAGGTTCTTTTTGCGATTGATAAAGAACCGAATAAAGGAAATGTATTTTGGTATTTTCTTATGCGCGTTCTAGAAACATTTGGAAGATATTTTACGGAAACAGCATGGATAATGTACTTGTGCATTGCACCACCCAAAATTTTAAGAGCTACTTCATTCTTAATAGTGGAGAACGCAGTTTATTCATTAGGCGATATACTTGATCTTGTAAAAGACCTTTTACCGCTAGCATATCAAATTCTATTAACAGCTATTGAAATCTGTTTCTTCATGACACTGTTATTATTCGTTTCCAAAAAAATGAATAACACTTTTATGAATTCGGTTGCTGTTCCCAACCCAAATAGTAATCAATAATAATGCAATAATTAATAAATTAAAAATTGATAATTTGTCACTATTTTGAATTCTGTTTGATTTACTTAGGTGGTAATGAATGTATAAAATATAGAGATCTTAACTAACATAGTTTATTTATTTTTTTACTAATTATTATTAAATTTAATACCTATTCTGGTGATTTTTTATGAATATTGCTGTTTTTTATGAATCTTTCAAATTCAGACTTACAACTTACAACTTAACCTTACAACTCAGATTTTGGAGTGCAAAAATATGTAGGAGTTAGTAGCATTTTGCACAAAAGTAAGAAAAAAATGACAAGTTTTCACCGATTGGTATAATCGCATTCATACATACTTTTTTTCAAATTTAATGTGGAACGATCATAGACCTTATGACTACATAAGTCAACATTTAATCAATCGTGAGAGTTCCACGGTTGTCGGCCAAGCTAGTACAGCAAGTGACGTCACAGTGCCTTCTATCTACCCTTCATACAGTGGAAAACATGAGGACTAGCAGTCCATGAATATATCTATATATATATATAAAATCTCGTGTCACGATGTTGGTTCGCGATGGACGCCCAAACTACTGCACCGATTTTAAATTTTATTGGCTCATCGTGTGCATATATATCCAACTTAGGTTATAGGAAATTTTGAGAAGTAAATTTAAAATATAAATACATAATTTTTATAAATTTCAAAAAAATTTGACAGAAAATGACCAAAAAAAAAACAAAACACTAAAATGACAAATGTCAAAATTTATGGAAAATTCGAGAAAAAAAGATTAACGTTTTTGGAAAAAAAAAATTGACAGTTCAAAAAATATAATTCAAAAACATATACATATTATAGATATATCCAACATTTATATCCAAATTAGATGCGATGCTATATTCAAAATCACTGTTTATAGTATTAAATCTAATTAAAAATCAATGTTTATAAATTTAAATAAAAGTTGACATTAAAAAAACGTGAATTGACATTTGTCAATATTTATAAAAATTATTAGATAGATAGATTTATAATTTATATTTATTTGATTTGCTTACGAAATTAGTTCGGATACCAAAACTTCCTCAAAACATTATAGATCACAATAAAAAAATGACATATTAAATTTAATATTAATAATAAACAAAATTTTGACAGTTTAGAAAAATTGAATTTTTAACGACTTCAATAAGAAACAAATACATTAATTATTCCAAGTTTTGTTATAGGCAATATAGTAGATACAAAACATCATTGAAAAATATATTATATCATATTATATTAAATTTCGACCAAGAAGGAAATATTTATTTAGTTTTATATTTTTTATAAATTTCCATAAATTTTGACAGAAATTTACTAAAAAAAAACAAAACACTAAAATGACAAATGTCAATATTTATGGAAACTTCGAGAAAAAACTATTTATGATTTCTGAAAAAAAAATTGACAATTCTAAAAATATATTATTTTTACTAATTGAAAAAGGAACAGATATATTATAATATATCCAACAGTTATATTCAAATTAGGCAAAATGCTATATTCAAATTTAAATTTAAAAATTTAAATAAATTTTGATAGTTTTAAACTAAAAAAAAAGGAAATGTCATTTGTCAATATCTATGGAAAGTATTAGATGAATAAATTTATAATTTATATTTATTTGGTTCGGATACTAACACGTCAAAATTTTGACAGGTCAAAAGAATTAATATTTTTAACGAATTCAAATAGGAACAAATACATTGATTATTCCAACTTATATTACAAATCACATTTAAGATACAGAATAATAAAATTTATCAAATTTAAATAAATTTGGTCGGTTACGAATTTAAAACAAATGCCGAAAATGACGTTTGTTAATATTACGGGAAATATATGAATAAATTGATTTATGATTAAGATTTAATTTGCTTAAGTTGTTCATTCAGATAAACATCACAAAATTAATATAAATCATGATTGAAAACTAAATATTATATCATATTATATTAAATTTCGAAGTGTGTTAATCTTTTTTTCTCGAATTTTCCATAAATTTTGACATTTGTCATTTTAGTGTTTTGTTTTTTTTTTTGGTCATTTTCTGTCAATTTTTTTTGAAATTTATAAAAATTATGTATTTATATTTTAAATTTACTTCTCAAAATTTCCTATAACCTAAGTTGGATATATATGCACACGATGAGCCAATAAAATTTAAAATCGGTCCAGTAGTTTGGGCGTCCATCGCGAACCAACATCGTGACACGAGATTTATATATATATATATATATATATATATATATATAATATATAGGGTGCGCCATTTAGACCTGCGGTAATTCAAAGTTGAATAACTCTGTCGGTAATTATCAGATTTTGACAAATGAACAGATTTATTTAGGATATTTCATGCCATTTATTTCAAACCAGGTTTAGAATACAACGTCGATTAAATGACCGCCTTCATTTGATACACAAAAAGCAGCTCTTTTTCACGCATTCTGCATAACATTGGCCAGCATTTCAGGCGTTATAGCAGCTATTTCGGCCTATGTATGTTACCTTTTAATTCGTCGATTGTCTTCGGCTTGCTAGCATAAACTTTGCTTTTTAAATGGCCCCAAAGAAAAATGTCAGGTACGGTTAAATCTGGAGAACAAGGCGGCCACTCCAAATCACCATTTTTCGACACAACGTGTTCCGGGAACTTGCGCTGCAAAAACTGCATCGTAGCAACTGCGGTGTGGCAAGGTGCGCCGTCTTGTTGAAAATAAAAGTTAGTGAGGCCTTTTTCACGCATTTGCGCATTTGCGGACACACAAAGTGCGCCAACATCCAACGATAACGTGCGCCGTCGATGGTTTCTCCAACTTTGAAAAAAAAAATGGTCCGATGATGGTTTTGGAGCACACTCCAGCCGAAACAGTAATTTTTTGATCGTGCAGTGGTGTTTCATGAATCACGTTGAGGGTTTTCTGCAGATGCTGAATGTCTCCCATATTTCTTACGATATGCACGCACTGTTTTCACAACTGAACGTTTGTTTTCAATGTAAAGCGTTACGATTTCAGCGCGTTCTTTCGGTGTGTATTGACTCATGTCTAAAATGGCACTAAATGACGTTTCAGAATCATGCTCATTTGTCAAAATCTGATAATTACCGACAAAGTTATTCTATATATATATATATATCAGTTATATATATATATATATATATATATATATATATATATATATATATTAGAGTGGGTAACTCACTCCGGAGTTATCACTCCTCCGATACAACTCCTCTTCGGAGTGAATCCGAGTGGAGTCGTTTAACTGGATTTGTCATATCCGACATTCCTAAAATGGTATTAAATCTGTAACTCGTGCAGACACTTACTGTTTTTGGCGTTTTTTGCTTTGGAAAGGATGCGGTCGCTTTATCATCACACAGGCAGTTTTATGACCTTTTTTAGGTATGAAACTCAAAAATAATACCATTGAGTATTTTCCAAAATACAAAAAGTTACTTCACAGATACAGAGCAATGAAGTTGTGTTCAAGTGTGAATAGCTCAAATGTATAATTTATTGAATAGTAAGGGATCATATTTCTAACTACGACAATCTTTGGCAGTGAATGACGGCAATCCAAAAATATACGAAACGAAGTATATTTAATCTGGTTTTTCCATAGTCTGAAATACCACTTTAGAGTGCAAAAATTATCGGTGATATCAATAGTATTTAAGCAGCAAAAATGTTTAGTATTATATTATTTTTTTATATAATTATATAATTGTTTAAAAGTGGTAACATGCTAATCGAACAACCCGATATAATATTAATTCTCGAATGGAAATAGTAGAAGAAAAATTTAGAAAGCAGAATTATTATGTTTTGCTTTTATTTCAAAGTTTACTACATATATTTTATATAAAATTAATCCAAAATATCAATTTTCTCATCAAAAGGAAATAATTAAATAGATTTTGATTCTCAAGTTTTGCGTTTTTACTTTGGTCAACTGCTAAAATTACGAGTCACTGAGTCGGTCATCTGGTCGGCCGAAAAATTTGACAATCCGTCATTTATTTGTGAATTTTTTAGAAAAATTATTTTATTGATATTTATATATTTGATGCCTAGTGGACTTTTTATAGCAAAAAATTATCAGCTAATTGTTAGTAGGATTCCGTTTTCGACATCAGTTCTATCTTAGCCTTCCCGACGATACCAATAGTTTTAACAATATTTTGCAAGCTACCAAGCAATCTAACAATGAACTTTTGTGTTAATGTGTATATTATGTGTATAACAAAATCAGTGATTGGAGGTGATTAGAAAAATGGCAATGAGACGTGAAACCAGTACTATCTGAAATCATCTTTCCGTAAAAGATAATAAAAAAATGTAATTATTGTGCGGATTTTTTAAGCATTTTGTCTTCTAATACTGGAAATTTAATAAGGCGTTTAAAAGAAAACACACCGCTATATCGATTTATCCGGCAATGCGTCAGATAATATTTTTGCGTTAAAAACTTCAGAAGCTGGTGTATGAGATTCAAATCCATCTAATACAATGAAAAAAAAATTTAATGTTATCATTAATTATGTGCAAAATACTAATCCTTCACGCATGCGCCACATTGCTGAAATAATTGCACAATTGAATGAATTGAATTCAAAATTCAATGCAAATCATTGAAAGGACTGAATTTAGAATTTTGAAATGCTTAAAATCGTGACTTTTTATAATAATATCAACAAATATGTTTGAATTGTTTATAAAAGAATTCCAAATAATTAATGGGATTTGACAAATCCTTAGATACATAAACAACACACTATAGAACACATTTGTGTCGAGTATTTCTGTATCAAAATTGTCGGAGTCGTGGAGTTCCACCATGAAGCGGAGTTAAATCCGAGTCGATCCGGCTTCGGATATGATAAGCCCACTCTAATAATAATAATATATATATATATATTATATATAATATATATATATATATATATAATATATATATTATATTATTATATGAGCCGCTCAGTGCACACATCGACTAACTCCACTTTTTGAAAAACTGAGATATTAGTGGGAAAGAACTTGGTATAATCATAACTTTTTATGATTATAATAATTTTCCAAAAGAATAAAAATTGCCACTGTGAAACGAAAATTTTTTTAGCCACTGAATCCATAAGTCATTTATTTCAGAAGACATTTTGATTAACTCCATTCTGTAGTGTATATGTTCTGGTTGGGTTGGATTTCGGGTTTCAAATTCATGAATTACGAATAAGAACACAGAACTGTAGGGTGTTGTGGGTCTCGAAAAAAATTCATCTAGTTTTATAAAAGACATCGAAGACGTTACAAACTTTGAAAAAATAACATACTAAAATTCGTGTACCCGGCAAAACAAGAATATTAAAACTGCCTGAAGTTTATTGAAACTTGTTCAAAATACGGAAATAAGAGCTAACTTAATTAAAAATAAATTTCTGGTCGGTGAAAATAGTTATTAATCTATTAACTCAAGATTTTGTTATTATTGAGTCACGTGCGAAAAAAAATCGAGACATAATTTTACCAGATAGTTGATACAATATAATAAAAGCATTTAAGAAAAAAGCGCCATTGTAGCTAAGCCGAATGCTTCACTAAGATTTTTTATTTATTTAGAACAATAAATCAATAACAGAAAAGTAACCATCACAGGGTTTCCAGAAAATTGGCCTAAAATGCGCTGAATTTAGAATAGAAAGGTCCAAACCCAACGATATACAATTTAAGTGTGACTGCAATGAAGATCCAAATTTTAAAAAAAAGTTTAAAGTTTGAAAAAAGTTGAAAACTTGATTAACTCCACAAGTCATTTCAAAACTTTACTTTAATGATAATTATTTTCTCACTATTAATAGTCATAAATCTTATATACCGTTACATGTAAGCTATATATGTATTATACGTTCTAAAATATATTTTCAATTATATTATAACAGGAATTTTTAAAAGCAATATACATTACTTTATCGCTTTTCTCCACTTTCTGACTTTCGGAGTTAGTCGATGTGTGCACTGAACGGCTCATATATATATATATATATATATGATATATATATATATATATATATATATATATCGATTATTTATGAATGTAAGTAATGTTTCAACATTTAAAATTTACTAATAGTAAATTTTCAGAATATTTCACGCGTAATGTAATAATATATATAAAAAAAATTACTTGATGTAATGATTTGAAATGTTATTACTTATAACTAAAAGTTGACAAGAGCCTGAAATAATATCTATTATTATTGATTACGGCTTGCTTATAAATAAATAAATAAATAAATAAATAAATAAATATAAATTTTACAATATTTCTTATTTTAAATATAGTGTGCTTAAGGACAAGCTTGTATACCCTAATGCTCCCACCATCTCAAATTTTATTGAATTTATATAGTTCAACCAATTTTTGTAGGACTGTTTAGTGTTTTATGAACTTCATAATTGTTATTAAAATATTTTTATTTTTTTATATTTATACAATATTAATTTGTTGAATAGAATTAGAACCAACGCATCTAAAGTATTACATGAGGAATGGAATTTTAATATGGCTATCAATCTGAAACAAAAGATATCGATCATTTGTCATATTGAGTCAGTTTGAGTTGTTTCAACATTTATTTACTTGCGCAATTTTTATTATCAAATCATGGTTGAGAGAGTACATAATCGAGAATATTTAAATCCATCAAGAATTAATTATATCCTGGTATACATTTTCTTTAACAAAATGGAAACTGGAATGCTTATGAGATTCCGAAATCGTTCTAGAATATGGCTTAGTGAACCTAATCAAAATTATGTCGACAACTTGTTTTATTATCAGAATTTTTTGATTAGCACACTAGTTTCAATCTGCGGTAAGAAAAATTTATATTACATAATAATATAATATGTATTATTAAATATTTCAATAATTATTATATTAATATTATTTGTTGGCTTTGGCGTATCTTACATATAAAAACTAGTGGCGTACGGCATCGTGCCTTAAGGCAATTTGCTGGAACTTACCGTACCCAAAATTAAATTTTTTAAAAGAGATTTAACTTTTTTTCTAAAATTTGACACATGCCTTTTTTTCCTATTGACATCACATATGTATTTTGCGATCATTTATTCTGTGTAACCTTTTTTTTTCAGGAACTATCATCTCCGACTCATTACCTAGAAGATATCTTCACGTTATTATGAGTCATCCTTTAGATATACTAATTGATTTATTTATATGTTTTGGTATTATGACGAGTGATCATGATATATTATTCAATCTTCGAGTTGCCGAGGCGATTTTACAACCTCTTTTCTATATTAATATTGTTTGCTCGTGGTCACTACTGATAGATCAGTTCAGGTATTAAATCTACGTCAATCGACAGATTTTTTTTTTTTTTTTTTGATAAATCAAAACTTTATTCAAGTTTTATAATACAAAATTGTTGAGTATATAAAAAACAAAAAATTAAACATAAATACAAAACAATAAATGTAAATAATAAACAGAATATTAACAAAATAAAATTACAAAATATTGAAATAATAATCTTAACATCAACTATGGCTGGAACTGACCATTAACTACTCTGATGAATGCTTCTACGATGGTAGATGAGGAAGGTCATCAGGCCATTTCTTCTTCAGTCTTCTTGTTGGATTGGGCAGAGATTTGATGATGGGATTTGTGTGGAGTTCTAATATCTTGATGTGGGATATGCTTCTTGATTTTATGTATTCTGCAACGGTTGGAATATTCAGGTCTTTGTGGAGGCAGCAGCTGGATATATACCACGGTGCGTCAGTGAGGATTCTTAAAATTTTGTTTGGCATGTCTGTATAATTTTGATGTTTGAATTGCATGCCCAACCCCACAGATCTATACCGTAACTTCAAATAGGAGCTAGCTGTAAGTGGAATTCTGTCTTAAGGCAATTAGGGCATCGTGTCTTAAGGCAAATTGCTGGAACTTCCCGTACCAAAAATTATTTTTTTTAAAAACAATTAACATTTTTGAAAAAAAAAATACTTCGAAAAAATAAGATTTTTGAGAAACTATAAATTTGACAAAAAATTACTTTTTTTTGAAAAAAAAATTGAAAAAAAAATTATTTAAATTTTTTTTCAAATCTTTTTTTTTGAAAAAAAAATGTTTTCTTTATTTTGACATATGTTGGAAAATCTGAACTTTTTTTCAAAGCAATCGTACTGCTTTAAATGCATAGAGACAAAATATAAAGCGCGTAAGCGCCGCGTCGCTGTCTAACGGGTAAACATGGGTACGGAACCTATAGGAATGTAAACAAAATTTATACTTATTATTAAAATCTCTATAAAACATCTGATAATTTGATGTGCATATGTCTAATGATCATTTTTGACCGCCAAATGGCATTTTTTTTTTTTTACTTTTTTTGTTATATCTCCGAAACCGCTAAACCTGCCCTTATAAAAATTTGATCAAATCTTCATCTTGTCAATACAAGTAAAATGTTTTTTGAATTATTAAAATCGGACGCTCCGTTCTATTAAAAACTGAGGTACCGTTTTTGGCACTTTTTGCCCCATATCTTCGGAACGGCTAGACCTACCTCCACCAAAAACTAATCAGCACGTCTCCTCATCAATACCGATCGAATGCTTTTTAAATTATTCAAATTGCTTCATCCGTGTTACCGAAATCGTCGACGAAAATTTGTATCCGCACACACATACATACTACGCACACACACACACACACACACACACATACATCCATTTTTTCTAAGGTATGCCAAAATATTGAGAAACCTCTGAAACGTAAAGATATATAAAAATTTTCATTTTCGATTTTTTGCGATTACTATAACTTACCCTACGGGAAGTTAATAATTATGGTTTTGTAAATGAGTACTTTGTTCTCGAGAGAAAGGTCTGATTTTCTTCCTATAAGCCAATAGAGCACTTGATTTTATTTGAATTTGTTTTTTCTTATATTCAATGTGGGTTTTCCGATTTAGTTTTGAGTCAATATGTAGTCCGAGTTATTTCACACTATTGGAGGAAGGAATTATTTTATTATTTAAATGAAGAGTTGGATTGTTATGATGTTTCAAGGAAATAATGAGATGTTGGGTTTTATCGATATTGATTGTAATATTCCATTTTGCGAACCATTCTTGAAGTATTAGTAAGTATTTTTGAACCTGTAAATTGGCTAATAAAATATCTTTATATTTTGATATTAAAGCTATGTCATCAGCAAATGTGCTGATAGTTACTAATTCATCAGTAGGCATATCATGCGTATACTAGAGGTATAATAATGGGCTTAGCGCACTGCCCTGTGGTACACCGCATTCTATATTTCTGATGGCAGGAGTCTCTCCTTTTATTTTTACACAAAATTTTCAGTTATGTAGGAATGATTATAGGATTTTGAAGTAAGAGGGAAATGTTAAAAAGATTTTGTATAAAAGTCCGGAATGCCACACCTTGTCAAACGTCTTGCTAACATCTAAAAATACAGATACACAGTGTTCCTTTTTATTTAAGGCTTCCAGGCTGTAAGACACGATCCTGTTGCACTGTTGTGTAGTGGAATGTTCTCTTCTAAAGCCGAACTGATGGTTCGGTAGTCAGTTTGCATGATTATAATCTTCGAGCAATCTGCGATGTAGAAGTTTTTCCATTAGTTTGGAAAGAATTGGCAAGATGCTGATTCGTCGATATGAAGAAGTGGAGTGAGGGTCCTTGTTTGATTTCGCTATCATAATAATTTCGGCTGTCTTCCAAGCAGTAGGCCAGTAATTGAATTGTAATATAGAATTATAGATGTTATTTAAAAATAAAACTGATTTCATGGGCAACTCTTTTAGCATTCTTGGCGTTATTTTATCTAATCCTGGAGCAGACTTATTTTTTAAATTCTTAATTTCTTCAAAAACATCATCGGGTGACAAGTGTCTAATTGAGGATGATTGGATATTTGATTGTAGTAGTTGTTCTATTTCTAAATTTGGACTTATGTTTTGAGCACAGAAAGTGATTCTCAGGTGAATCAAATGCTTCCATTTAAAGCTGTTTTGATGTGGTATTTTCAAAGAATAATTTATTTGAGGTGGTTTGCCCTTTTGTTTAATAGGTTGCCAAATTGAGTTGTCGAATCTATTAAGTTCCATCAGATAGGATTTGAATGAGAGATTTTTCCATTCCTTTATTTTTTCCTTAAGATATTATTGAGGTGGTTGAAAGAAGTCTTCTCTGAAGGCTTATGCGACTGATGCCAAGTGCGTCTCGCTTTTTTTTGCTATTAATAAATTTTTGATCTCAATAGGAATTGTTTTTTTTTTCTTTTGTTGCCTTTGGGGTCGGAGTGATTTGTTCTGTTGTTGTGCATAAGATTTCTGTAAAAAATTGTAGTTGAGTTTCTATATCGGTCGTGTTCTTTGGCCTTATATTTGGAAGTGTTCTAGAGTTGAGAATTTTTTTGTAATGGACCCAGTCAGAGAATTTATTATGTAAAAATTTAATGGAATGGACAGGAATCGGTAGCGTACTAAACGGTAATAGGATTGGGGAATGGTCTGACGATAAGTCATAGCTTGGTTCAATATTCATTTGAAATTTGGAAATGCCTTTAGAGATAAAAAAATCTAAGAGATTTGGGAATTTACTTGGATCTGAGGGCCAATATGTGGGACTGTCTGTTGATATGTAAGATAAGTTGTTTTGTTCTAATGCTGTATAAAGTTCTTTGCCTTTAGCTGTAGTTAAACGTGAACCCCATGCAGAATGCTTACAATTGAAATCCCCTGCAATAATAAATTTAGATCCGAATTGAGAAAAAAATGATGTATACTCAGAAGACAAAATTTTGAATTGTGGTGGACAGTATATTGCAGATACATGAAGATCATAAAGATTGGTTACAATCGCAATTTGCGTTGCTTGAATAAATTCTTCTTCAATATTTGGAAGAGCATAGTGGTTTAAGTTATTTTTTACTAAAATCGCCGAGCCACCTCGAGCTCTTCCGCTTGGGAGATTAGCATTATAAGTAGTATATTCGTGAATTTCAAAAAATGTTTTATCTGTAAAGTGTGATTCAGAAATTAAAATAATATCTACATGATTTAATTTTAGAAAACATTCTAATTCGTTTTTATGTGGTATTAAGCCGTTGGCATTCCATTGTGCTATTTTAATTACCTTTGCCATTGTTCAATTTATTCATGAGTGAAACTAACATATTGAGGACCATGCTGTTTTGTTGCATAAGTTGATTAAATAAGGATTTGAATTCTCGAAGGAATGAGGAAAGAGATGAAGGTTCTGAGTCCGTAATGGGATTATTGAAATTTGTAAAAGAATTTCTTGTTATGTTTGCGTATGATAAGTCGGGGTTTCTTGTTTTGAATGTTGTAGGAAATGTATGAGGTTTGTCTTGTTTGTTTATGTTATGGAGTGTTGTTTTGTATCTCGTATTTTCGGTTGACTTACTATTGAGGAAATTATTTTTTGGTCATTTATTTCTTTGTAGTATTCGCAACCGCGATAATTAGCAGTATGGGCCCCTCCGCAGAGACAGCAGCACGCTGGGGTTTTGGGATCTTTGGGGCAGATTTTAGTATTGTAGTCATCTCCGCACTTTAAACAGGCGTATGGTCTGTTGCAATATCGCTGGGTATGATTATATAATTGGCAGCGTGTGCACTGTATGATATTATTATTTTGTTTCGGAGGCTCAATTCGGATTATGTTGTTTGATATTTTATAAATGTCATAGATTTTTTTGTTGTTGTTTGCTGGTTCGAGGTCAATAAAGAACATATTCAAAGGTTGTTTTGATATCCCATGCCTGATGTTTGTTACGTTTCTAACTGTGTGATCTAGGCTTTTTCTTCTTTCAATTGATACGTGTGGAAGACAACGTTTGCAATTTTTAAATAATTAGATAAGTTTCGAAATTGATCAATCGTGCTGCAAAAAATTTGAAGTTATTATTTGCCAGACTTCTTAGAAAATATTGTTCGCGTTGAATGATCTTGTTAATTGCTTCTTTCATGTCGTTTATTTTATCGACGCTATACACGTAAATAGGTGGAGGTTTATTTACAATCGGTTGAACTGGACTCTCATTGTCCATGTTGATAGATGATAAAGCCGTGAATCGGTTTTTTGTTATGGTAATTGATTCTAATGGTTTCGGTGTTATTTTACGTTTTTTGTTGCTGATTACCTGCCAAGAAACGCCGGTTGTGTTCAGTATTGCTGCATTGTTTTGTTGAGAGTTATTGCTAGATGTACTTGCAGTTTGTAATGCGCTGGTGCTCGGAACTGGGCTACTTGGAGTATTAATTGTTTCATTTTCTTCTAATGTATCCATATTGTTGAACATTAACACTTTCGACTCGGGAGTCGGACTGCCAGTCGGTACGCTGCGCTCGGAATATTATAGTGCTATACTTATCTCTCAACTCGGATTTTTTTTTGTATCGGATTTTTTCAAAATGTGGGTGTATTGCTTTTAAATATAGTTATTATGATAATAAAATAGAAAATTTTGAAAATTAGAAAAAATTGCACTCAAAACCATGCTATATTGTTTAAAAAATCATTTCTTCACAGATCTTTATTAGAATTATGGGGATCATGAGCTAATAAATTAATTTTGTTATATATTTATTTATAAAATTTATAAATCAATCAATAAATGAATGTAATAGTAAATTAATTTTTAAAAAATAAAAAAAAATTAAATGTAAGATTAGTTTGCGACGAGTCGTCGCCGACACGATTTGCCGCCGGAGCGGCGACATCCGAGCTTAACGGTAAAATGACTATGCCGCCGGAGCGGCGGCATCCGAGTCGAAAGGGTTAAATGTTTGAACTATTAGACCGTTGGTCTCTCGGTCCCCACCGACGGGGGACATTTCACTGAAACTTATACCTGATAAAAGGTTTTGTTTACACTTTGTCACAAAATTATTTCAGATAAATACTGATTTAATTCACTTTAAATATCCAATGTTTTGCTTTGCTCCGATGTTATCGGTACCGTGTCCGAAGACTGAATGTCGATTGCAAATCACGCAAAAATCGATGTCTCATTTGAAGAAACCGAATATTTTTTTGCCTTTTTTTACTTTTTTTTACAGCAGATTGTGAAGTATTGCCCTTCTTAGAAACTTTTGCTGGTACTTGCGATTTTTGACGTTGTGCTGCTTCTGCCTGGACTCATGATGACTTAAGTGATATAAGACGTTATTACAATTGATAATTGATAAAAACACTTTACTGTACAAAGAACGGCAATACTCAAGACGCCCATGTCTGTCCACAAATAGTGGCCCACTTCTATCTACAAACGTCTCTTTTTGCATATGCCTCCCACAAAAACACAATGTAACCAATCGGCACAAATTATTTTGCATTTCAAAGATTATATGTCTATATAATATATGGCATATTTACTTGAAGTCTTCTCGCGATAATTCGATAACAAATCACGTAAGAGCGTACGCGGGTAAATACTTTCTTGACAAAATTCTTAGTGCGTTTCTCTGTACAACGCAAGAGTAGGTTTATAACCTTTAAATTTTAACATTTTGGGGATGGCTGTCCACCTGAGTGGACAAACAGACTCTGTGAGGCACAGGCTATTTTATAAACAATGACTCAGTTTGCATCGAAAAGTTGAATAAATTACATATAGCAGTGATACACAGTGTTGTATTTTGTAAATAATTTTAAGTTATTTTAGTAGTATTTTTAGCCTTCTCTTTGCTATATAGTCTTTTTTTAATATTTAAAAGAACCGAGCGCTTTTAAATATGGCAAAACAACTGCTAAATTTTGTGAATTAAGCAGTAGTGAAGATGAGTTTCAAATAGACATTCATACAGACGATTCTCCTTCAATATCGAGTTTGACATACATCAACAAACATACCAAGCAATATAAGAATCCAAAAGATAATTTTACTTTATATTTTACAAATGCATTATCAGACAATATAATAGAAAAAAACAAACGATTATGGCAGCACAAAAATGAACAAATATACTGACTAATCAGTGGCATATTCTAAATGCGAGAGAAAGAAAAAGGGTTTGTATTGTCTGTTCTGACAGAAAAGCACTAGGAGAAAGGCGTTTGAACAACATTTTATTGGAAAACATGTCAAATTCAACCAGCTGTGCATTTTGGAAATTGTTTTGAACGTCACCATTCTTTACAAAATGATCAAAAATAAATTAATATTATAAATGTATGTCCTTCAATGACCACAAATTTTTATCAAACAAATTGCATAACATACACAATAAAATCAAGTTTAAAGCCGGTACAGTAGATTGTTATGAAATCGGTGCCGTCCCATAAGTGTTAAAATTGAGTAAGTAACAAAATATTGTGAACATGTGCGCGATTCGACATACATGTTACTGGTGTTAGAGTTATTCAGGTGACCCTCTCCAACCTGTGGCCCAAGTCTGTCCACCATACCCTATATATAAATATATATATATATATATATATATATATATATATATATATTTTTATATAAAATAAGTACATGATATAAGGATCTAACTTTTTTGTTTAAATTTTATATAGTAGATACTTTATAGATATGAATTTGTAAAAATGTCCAATAATCATATAAATTGTAGATATCCGAGGGATGAGAAAGACCTAATGCAGTTTGTGCAATGGAGATTATTCATAGTATCAATTGCAAATACCATTGGTTACTTTACGGTCGATTTATTTTATATGCAAATTTCCTGCGAAGAAAATGATACTTGTGACATTGTTGTATTTTCATTCATAATATTCACGAATATTATACGAGTATTTGTCATATATATGGGTAGAAACCACTTCATCGAACATCATCCAAATGTATCATATATTAAACAATCAGTTCCATGTCTGTACAATGCCTTTGTCAATTGGATCAAGAAAAGGCGATCAGAACCAAAACCGAGTTGGCTGGATTATGCGGATGAACGATATGATAGACTATTAGTTGAATATTTGAAAAGATTTCTTATTTTTGTGTGGATTTGTTTTTTGATTGATACCATCGATTTGACAAACTACTACAATGAAACTGAAAACGCACAGATTTTAAAAGAAATAAAACTCTCGAGTACGATTTATGGAAATGATTATGAATTTTTTTATCTAGTTGTATTATTTCCACTGTTAGCTCTGTTTATATATGCACCAATCATTTGGCTAGTTGAACGGCCTCTCCGACGAACAAGATTTTGGTATCCATATGAACGTTTTATGGTAAGAATTTTGGTTTTACATACCATTGAATGCTTTATGTGATTTTTAATCAACGAATTTAGTAATAACTATAATTACTAACGTCGCAATTTATTCAAATATTGTTTGAATTTGTTACCTGTAAAAACATGTACTTACCCAGTTACTATACCATCTGGGGCTCTTGGCAAATTCTTTCGATGTGGCTTCAAATCTTAATCGTATTTTAACACAGAAATAATTCTATTTTTGTCTTGAAAGCGGGTGAAAACCCGAGAATTTTGTTAAAAGATTCAGATATGTTTTTTTTATATAACACAACAGTTTTTCTCTAGGTTTTTTTTAATAGATCACTGCAATAAACATTTTAGTTAAAAAATACTGAAATTTTATTGTATTTTATTCATCGGTAAGGAAATGCGATTTCAGTTGGTAAAACAATAATATTAGATATAATGTGTTCCTTATATACAAACTTTTCGTCTCATCTTTGCAAAGTTCTTCAAAATGGTGTTACACCGTTTTTCTGCAAAGTTTTACAAAATTTAGGGGTTTTAAACCTTTTTTGGTGAACTTCTTCCCGGTATCTTTTTAATTCTTCTATTTGTCTAGACAAACTTTTCATACGCATTCTAAGTTGACCAAATTTGGAAAAAGTCGACGTTTTGCGAAAAAGCGCAAAATTTAAAAAAAAAACATTTAATGAATCTCGATAAAAAAGACTGGGTTAGGTTTGTGAGATGATTATCCAAGCCGTTTCTTTGTAATTGGCAGAAAATTGTAAACAAAATTTTCCTTGTTTTAAGTTTGTTTAAGAGATATTGATTAGGAATCGTGTCGATTAATACTTAGTAAAGATTGGTCAGGCCGTTTCTTTGCAATTGAATATTTAAAAGTCGTTTTTTTGACAATTCTAATGAAACTTTGTAATGAATAATAGATTTTGCGGTATAAAATAACATACTGATATATTATATGCCTACGATAATCGGTAGAATAATAAAAATTCATCAAAGTTTTGAATTTTGCTTCGTGCTTGAGCGATTCTAATCAGAGTGAATGTTTTCTAATATATTATTTACTTTTTAAGTGAAATATAAAATATTCAGGTGCAATAAATAAAATGTTTATGAAAACGCGGGTTTTAAAGCTGGGGCCTCCTTTAGACGGGAACCCTACCACATTATAGTTATGCCACTGTATCTAACATTAAACCTTTGCTTTAAAAAATTCCTTGAAGTGAAACAACAATTTAAATTTTATGCCTGTTAATTTTTTATACTGTCTAGATCATTTGTTTCAGATAGGTGCGACTGTTCTCGTAATTTCTACTTTCATTAAGTTTTACATCGCCATCACCTTGCAAACGGATGGTGCTCTTCAATACAGACCTCATGAAGTCAATATCAAAATATTCAACAGTTTGCAATGTCCGGCTGTTTTATATTTTCCAAAATATATTGATGATCCTGTGATGGTAAATATCAGGAGCAGTGTTACTATTCCTGAAGTCAAATTAGATGGTTATTTGCAAATATTGAATGTATCCACTAAAGGCAGGTGTTTTGGAGAGAGCACATTCAGATTGATTTTGATTGAGAAAGAACTCATGATAATTCTGATCGAGATGCGCAATGGTAATATTGCAACGGATATATTCCCTAACAGAATACCATATATAGAATCTAATTCTCCCACCCTGAACATTATTGGAGCTGATATTGCTGATCACATTTCTGTTCAAGATTCGACTGGACTCAAACTGGCAGTACCGCCAACTTCGGATTTTATTGCTGGAATTCCAACTCCAAATGCTCACCAGAGAGTGGTAATTGTGGAAGCACAATTGGTCAAACTATGGAAAAATCATGAACGAATCACGACATTGAATTTGGAGATTGGTGGTGGGTATACGGTGATGGTCACTGAAGGTGAAGAGGTTCTTTTTGCGATTGATAAGGAACCGAATAAAGGAAATGTATTTTGGTATTTTCTTATGCGCGTTCTAGAAACATTTGGAAGATATTTTACGGAAACAGCATGGTTAATGTACGTTTGCATTGCATCACCTAAAATTTTAAGAGCTACTTCATTCTTAATAGTGGAAAACGCATGTTGTTCATTTAACGATATACTTGATCTTGTAAAAGACCTTTTACCGCCAGCATATCCAATTCTATTAACAGCTATTCACATTTGTTTCTTTATGATACTCTTATTATTTGTTTTTAAAAAGATGAATAACACTTTTATGAATTCAGTTGTTGTTCCCAACCCAAATCAATAATAATGTAATAATCAATAATAATGTTATAAATAATAAATTAAAAATTACCTTACGTTGATTATTTTAAACCTTTTTTGATTCAGTTATAAAAAATAGAAATATTAACTAACATGCTGTTTATTTTTTGCAATTGTTATTAAATTTAGCATTTAGTGTAGTGTTTTCTGTAAATATATCTGGTAATAAACTGTAGGCTTATGAACGGAATTCTAAATTTTACAAGGAAAGAATTATGTCAGGCAACCAGTTTCACGAGATTGTTTGTGCAAATTTGATTCAGGGTACAAAATATGCTAGGTGTAAGTGGCAGTTTGTATTAAGATAAATTCCTAATCTGGTAATAGAACTAGTGCATGGCAAATGCTGGAACTTTCCGCAGCCTTTAAAAGTTTTTGAAAACTTTAAAAAAAAAATTTTCACTTCCCGAGGGAGAAGTTTATGTTTTCACCAAAAAGCCGATTCGCTAATTTTATGTTCGAACGCTTATTTTATGCGACGAACTGCCGAGCCATTTCTTTGTAATTTGAAAAAAAGTGTAATCTTTTCGTCCACATTTAAGCTCATACTACCGAATCGATTTAAAAAAATCAAAAACTGTTCGAAAGATATTAGTTGTGAATGGTACTGATTAGTTTTAGGTGAAAATCTACCGAGCTGTTTTCTTGTAATTAACTGTTGAAAAAAAATTGAAGCCGATTTTTATGGAATTTTTTTGCCGATATATATCATGGCCTTATAAAACTTACTGAAATATTACGGCCTTACAAGTAGTTTAATCAGGAGCTTAACTACCGCCGTATCAGCAGTGTCAAAAATATTGGGCCCCCGAGCCAGCAGAAAGCGATATTTTTTTTAAAAAAAATTGAATAATTTTGACGTAGTTTGTATTTCCATTTGTTTTCGAGAGGTATTGAACTTCAACTTGTAAGTGCAAAATATTAAAAAAAGATTTTAAAACTTTGTATGCACTTTTCGAATTATTCCTTTGCTTTCAAACTTAGCTTATAATCAGGCCCAAGCTCTAGCAATCAATTCAATTAGTAAAGATTTTGCACATTCGATTAGTTAATATTCTTGTTAAAGAATCTATAAAACTAATTCAGATTACACATTATTCATCGAAAATTGGAATTTGAAATTTGTTGTTGTTACTACTTGAATTGTCTGCACGACGCGTTAATTTAATAGTTAGATTTTGATAAATATGATCAACTAAATCATTTTCATATTTTTTTCTTCACTGTTTAAAAATATAAGTTTCTGTTCTGAAAATTTACAGCACGCCAGTAATGACTTACAAAAAGCTAGTATTTTATTAAATAATCTTTTGAATAGACTGTGCGAATTAAGATATGAAAATTTATTGAAATAGTTTGCTGAAGAAGTACAAATAATTTGCAAAAAAGATGGATTGCGAAAACTATTTTAAAGAACACAAGACAAAATATAATGAAGCGTTATTATGATTGAGTTATCACGAGATGAGTGAATTTTAGACCCAAAATCTTATTTTAATGTATACTATTGCTGTTTGGTAAGATTAATTTCACAAACCAAACGAAGATTTCAAAACGTTTTGCGAAGTAACTTGTTACATTTGTCTTTTTGAAATCGAGAATTAATAAACGTTTCCAGAAAACTGTCGACTGAATTACTGTGAAGAAATACTGTACAGATATCTCATATGATCATGACCAACTGATGGTTCTAGAAATATGTTTAAATACAAAAATCTAAGAAATTTATTTCATTAAGGCAAATGTATGTAAAGTAAGGTACAATAATGGATGCTAAAATATTAAATTAATAAACTAGCTGTAAGTGGAATTCTGTCTGTTTAAGGTAATTAAGGCATCGTGCCTTAAGGCAAATTGCTGAAACTTCCCGTACCAAATTTTTTTTTTTTTTAAAACGATTAACAAATTTTGAAAAAATTTTACTTCGAAAAAATAAGATTTTTGAGAAACTATAAATTGGACAAAAAATTACTCTTTTTTGAAAAAAAATTTTTTTCTTTATTTTGACATATTTTGGAAGATCTAAACTTTTTTTCAAAGCAATCGTACTGCTTTAACTGCATAAAGACGAAATATCAAACCGCGTAAACGCCGCGTCGCCGTCTATCGCGTAAACATTGATACGGAACCCATAGGACTGTAAACCAAATTTATACTTATTGTTAAAATCTCTATAAAATATCTGATAATTTGATGTGCATATGTCTAATGATCATTTTTGACCGCCAAATGGCATTTTTTTTACTTTTTTCATTAGATCTCCGAAACCGCTAGACCTGCCTTTATGAAAATTTGATCGGTTCTTCACTTTGTCAATATAAGTAAAATGTTTTTTGAATTATTAAAATCGGACGCTCCGTTCTCTTAAAAACTGAGTTACCGTTTTAGGCACTTTTTGCCCCGTATCTTCGGAACGGCTGGACCTGCCTGAATTTGGAGATTGGTGGTGAGTATACGGTGATGGTCACTGAAGGTGAAGAGGTTCTTTTTGCGATTGACAGGGAACCGAATAAAGGAAATGTGTTTTGGTATTTTCTTATGTGCGTTTTAGCAACATTTGGAAGATATTTTACGGAAACAGGAATGATATTTTACGGAATGATATTTTACGGAATGTACTCGTGCATTACACCACCCAAAATTTTAAGAGCTACTACATTTGCAATAGTTGAAAACGCAGTTTATTATTTTGACGATATACTGGATTTTGGAAAAGACATTTTGCCATTTGCATATCGAATTCTATTAACAGCTATTGAAATCTGTTTCCTTATGATACTATTATTATTTGTTTCTAAAAAGGTGAATAACACTTTTATGAATTCAGTTTCTGTTTCTAACCCAAATAGTAACCAATAATAAAAAGTAAAAAATTAACAATTACCTCACGTTGATAATTTGTAACTATTTTTAACCCTGTTCGATTTATTTAGATGATAATGAAATATAGATTTCTTAACTAATATATTTAGTTTATTACTTTACTAACTATTAAGTTTAGCATTCCTTTTTAATAAATTTTTCTGGTAACAAACTGTAGCCTTACAAACGGAGTTCTAAATCTTGCAAGGAAACAACTATCATCGTACACTTATAAATTATAATTAATACAAATAAAAAAACATAGTGCCTCCTGTAACAAGAATTCTGATTATAAATCAACGTGAAATATAATTGATACAAATAAAATATATAGCCACATCTTACAAAATATAAAATCATCCAATTTGATGGCAATACAATTTTTATGAAATGTCAAAAATGACGCACTTGCACAGTTCTGTATATTGCGCAGTAGCTATATATTTTTTTTATTTTTAACTTTCCGTAGGGTAAGTTATTGTAATTGTCCAAAAATCGAAATTAAAATTTTTTACATTTTTTCGCGTTTTGAAGGTTTCTGAACATTTTGGCATACCTCAGAAAAAATGGATGTGTGTGTATGTTTTGTATGTGTGGACGCGCGGGTCAACCGATTTGAATAGTTCGAAAAACATCCGATTCCTATTGATAGGGAGATGTGCCGATTTGTTTTTGGCAAAGGCAGGTCCAGCCGTTTCGGAGATACGGAGCAAAGAATTCAAAAAATAGAAATCTAGTTTTTGAGAGATTGGAGCATCGGATTTGAATGATTCAAAAAACATTCAACTCGTAATGATTTTTTTTCGAAAAAATTTTTTTTTTGTATATCGAAAATAATTTAGATTTCAATTGTAATTCTGACTTAGTTCTAATATACTTTATACAAATAATTTCAACTTTGCAATTCAGTTTATATAATTCTTATAAATATTAGACTATGTTACAGTATTTACATATAAACTATTGGAAAATATTTAATATTCCTCGAACATTTCGTTACGCGATGCTATACACACCACTAGTTTTCATTTGTATCTGTATTTAATTCTTGTATGTTTCAACTAACCCCGGATATGATTTTTTCACATTAATCAAGATAACTATTTAAACAATTTAGCAAGCACAATAAAATGTTACACATTATCAAAGATTGATAAATTTGACTCAAGATATACATATGTCAAATTTAAGATTAGTTTATAATAATAACGCAAACCGAAATGTGATGGCACTAAATTTTTATGAAATTTCAAGAATAACGTATTTGCACAGTTCTGTATATTGCTTAGTAGCTATGACAGTATCATTTCTATACGGGTTGATTGTGATTGGTCGTCGTGCCGCGTGAGTATGATTGCTTTGATTGTATGCGTATACGTTGTGAAAATAATAAAACAAATGAAAAATCTGTGCCGTGTAAGAAACGTAAGTTTATTGAAACAATTTGTATTATTCGTGGTTACTATATATTTCTGAGATTATTATAATGGAAATTATTTTTATATGCAAGACAGAAACTACAACTGTTCAAAGAATGAGACTGTATCGCCAATGAAATAGTCAAAAAAACAAACCGTCGATGAATGTATGTTAATTTTAATTACATAGCAAGTGAAGCAACTGTTCTTGTTGAAATGACAAAGCTTACAATTCCATTTCACTGATCCTCAACGTAAAGTATTACAAAGTTGCATATTTTTATAAATATCTAGTAAACCCGACGAACTCCGTTTCGCCACCATATGGTTTC
>NW_020539727.1:7820340-7923784 GCF_003426905.1 Ctenocephalides felis | reverse complement strand
AAATACTTGAATAAAAATATCTCTTGGAGGAGTAGTCTAAAATAATACTGCCTGAAAAGACTAATTCCTAAGAAGATCAACATTTGGTGCAAATGATTATTCATCATAAATTTAACATAGTTGGGCTAATTTTTGAATAATATAAAAATGTTTTGACGTTTTGTCAACGTTTTTTCAAAAACGGCTGCAACGGTTTCAAAAATTGAGAAAGTTCGGTAAATCACAGTAAGGACTTGCGTTGATCTGCTTTTAAGGCATTCGGCCGAGCTGTTATTTCAAAACTGCAAAAAAATGTCTTGGTAACTTATTGCCCAAGTTTTTGTTTTTGAAAATTAAAAAAACTTAAAAATAACCGATGGGAAGGCGCCAGTTTGGTATAGTACCTGTTAGTTTTTGGTTGTGATTGGCTGGGCAGTATCTTGAACTGTTTTACCCATATTGGGAAATTTTAGAAAGATAGGAGACTGTGACGTCACTAAGTGAACGAGCGTTGCCGACAATCGTGGAACACTCGCGATTGATTTAGTGCCATATTATATCATGATATACAATATATAATATAATACGTAATATCCAAATTGCTTATACAAATTGTGCATAAAATAGTCACATTTAGGTTAAGCACGTAACATGGCATATGACATTTATTCAATCACGATTGTCGGCAACGTTCGTTCACTTGGTGACGCACAGTCTGCTTCTATCTTTTGGCACTTTATGAATGAAAAACATATGAGAACTAGCAGTCCATGCAGATTAAAAATTATTAAGCTAGCTACCAGTCTAAAACAAAAGATATCAATCAAATTTGTCATTGAGTCAGTTTGGGTTGTTTCAACATTTATTCATTTACTTGCGCAGATTTAAGTATTAAATCATGGCTGAGAGAGTGCATTATCGAGAATATTTAAATCCATCAAGAATAAATTATATCCTAGTAAGAATGTTCTTCTCGAGAATGGAGGAAGGAATGCTTATGAGATTCCAAAGTCGTTCTAGAATATGGCTTGATGATCGTAATCAAAATATGTGGACAACTTGAAAATTATCAAGTTTTTGTTTACGTATTAGTAATAACTTGCGGTAAGAATAATATATATTTTTATTACAGAAACTAAGATGTTAGTTTGCAGGTTCAGATATTGTAATTTGTGTGAGACTAATTTGTAAAAAATGTCAATTATTTTTTTCAGAAGTATTACCTCCGACTCATTACCTAGAAGATATCTTCAAGTCATCATAAGTTATCTTTAGTTATACTGATTGATATGTTTCAATGTTTTGCAGTTATGACAAGTGATTATGATATACTATTTAATCTTGCAGTTGCAGAAACTATTTTACAACCTCTTGCATTTGTTAATACATTTTGTGTGTATGCACTTCTGATAGATCAGTTCAGGTATTATTTCACGTCAATTTAATTATTAAATTAATTAAATTTTCTAAGAGCCTGAATATGCGGAAAAAAAATCTAAAACTACAGTGTATTAAAATTTGATGCAAAACTAAAATATAGCAAAAGGCGCTAAAAAGTTGTTGCATTTCTCCTTAAATTTTCGTGTTTTGCAATGCATGCAAAAAATGCGGGCGCACGCTTTAGGGGGCACCTAAACGAGTTTCGGAAATTAAATTTATAATATAATATTTATATTTTTTATATAAAATCTAAAATTATTCATATAAAATCTAGAATACTTAATAAATTATAATAAACAATCGACTTAATTATCGTACGGAGACACAAAAAGCATTTATTCACATTTATTTTGCAATGTGCTATCAGTAGAAACAATTAACCGATTAATAACTCTACAAATTAGTAAATAACAGCTCTGTTCATTGCTTAATCTACTTATTCAATTTTTTTTTCGTTTACAGTTGGAATCGAAAAAGAAATTATCTAGTGTTAGTGTTCAATTAGTTAAGCTTAAACCTGCGTTAAAAAATGACAGCGAAAAAAAAGAAAAAGAAAATTTCGTAATATTCTATGATTTTGTAATTTTTGTTTAAAAAAAAACCGCATGTCTTTATGATAAATACATTTCGAGAAAAATAAAAACAAATACCTTGCATTTTTTGTAAAAAAAAACGAACAACCCCCTTAAGGCTTTTTTAATACCTAGCGGTGTCCGTACTCTAAATTTAATAATTATAAACTATGCGGAAATAATACATATCAAATATAACAAGTTTTTTTTAATATAGTTCAAGAAATGTGTAATTTTTTGCATTTTCTACTGATTTTTGGACAATACTTTTAACATACATTAAAAATTTAACTTTAAAACAACAAACTGATACTCTGAATATGACGGAAAAGCAAGTATGAATACAATTCGGCTCTTACGATATCAATAAGGAGAAGTTTACGACGCATTTTTGGTTATCGTAAATGATGAAAAATTAAATTAAATTAAAATTTAAAAAATCCAACATGAAATACGAGTATTATGATTGAAAATGAAAAGCTAGTTTTTTTGGCACTCTTGGCATGATTTGCTCAATAGAATAAATAAATTGCACATACGTTAAAATTAATTGAAAATTTAAAAATATTTGATTATAATCAACCCGCGAATCGCCTCGATTTTCTAAATAAATTTAAAATCAATATATTTTATACGCTTTTAGATTATACCTAATTTTTTGTGTACTAAGTTCAGAATAATTGAAAATTAATTTTCAAAAAATATGTAAATATTTATATAATTTTAATGATAAACTGTTAAAACAGTTAATATTAATAGGGGGGGCTGGAAGCGCGAGAAAAAAAGTTGCATGCGGGCGTTAAGGACCCCAGGACCGGCCCTGTATATATATATATATATATATATATATCCACAAAAATATTTATTTAAGATCGAAGATATCGCATCATCGAGAGAACTATTCCATTCGGCATCACAATATAATCATATATATATAATATAATCATACATAAGCTTATAATCATATCAGTACTTTTTTAAACAACATATATCAAACAAGCACCTGTCTCAATATGATTAGAAAATTTCTCTGTTATTGCCTTAATATAGAGATATGTGAATTATTGTAATCGTTAATAGTTATTGAAATTTTGTTTTAAAATAACTTTCGTAGAAATACTTATTAATTTTATGTTATATTTATGTAGATATCCGAGGGATGAGAAAGATCTGATGCAATTTGCACAATGGAGATTATTCATAGAATTAATTGCAAGAACCGTTGGTTACTTTTCGATCGATTTGTTTTATAGACAAATTTCCTGCGAGGAAAGTGATACTTGTGACATTTTTGTATTTTCAGTCATAATATTTACGCATATTATACAAGCATTTGTCATTTACAAGGGTAGAAACCACTTCATCGAGTATTACCCAAATGTATCATATATTAAACAATCAGTTCCATGTCTATACAATGCCTTTGTCAATTGGATCAAGAAAAGGCGATCAGAACCGAAACCGAGTTGGTTGGATTATGCAGATGAACGATATGATAGACTATTAGTTGAATACTTGAAAAGATTTTTTATTGCTACATGAATTAATTTTTTGGTTTATATTATCGATAATATGTGCTTCAGCCGTTTTGCAGAAATCGAACACCTCTTAAGAGAAATAAAACTCTCGAGTACGATTTATGGAAATAACTATACTTTTTTCTATGATGTTCTGTTATTTCCACTGTTGGCAGTGTTTATATACGTACCAATTATTTGGTTTGTTGAACGACCTCTTAGACGAACAAGATTTTGGTATCCATTTGGACGTTTTCTGGTAAGAATATTAGTTTTTAATACCGATGAATGCATTATGTGGTTTCTATTTGATGAAATTAGTGACAATTGAATTTACACAATGCATTCAAATATTATTGTTTGCGTCATATTTTATTTTTTTATTTCATTACCTGTGTAAACATGTATTTATTTCAGATTGGTACTTCCATTGTGATAATTTATCTTTTCCTTAAGTTTTACATGGTCATCACCTCGCAAACGGATGGTGCTCTTCAATACAGACCTCATGAAGTCAATATCAAAATATTCAACAGTTTGCAATGTCCGGCTGTTTTATATTTTCCAAAATATATTGATGATCCTGTGATGGTAAATATCAGGAGCAGTGTGACTATTCCTAATATCAAATTAGATGGTAGTTTGCAAACAATGAATGTGTTGACTAAAGGCAGATGTTTTCAAGAGAGCACATTTAAATCGTTTTTGATTGAGGAAGAACTCATGATAATCTTGATCAAGATGCGCAATGGTAATATTGCAACGGATATATTTCCGAACAGAATACCATATAGAGAATCTAATTCTCCCATCCTGAACATTATTGGATCTGATATTACCGATCACATCTCTGTTCAAGAATCGACTGGACTGAAACATGCTGTACCTCCTACTTTTGATATTATTGCTGGAATTCCAATTCCAAATGCTAACCAGAGAGTGATATCTATGGAAGCACAATCGGTCAAACTATGGAAAAATCATGAACGAATTATGACGTTGGAATTGGAGATTGGTGGTGAGTACACTGTGATGGTCACTGAAGGTGAAGACGTTCTTGTTGTGATTGATAAAGAACCGAATAAAGGAAATGTATTTTTGTATTTTCTGATGTGCGCTGTACAAATATTTGGAGGATATTTTACGGAAACAGGGAGGGTAATGTACTTTTGCATTGCGCCACCTAAAATTTTAAGGGCTACTTCATATGCAATAAGTGATTACACTCAAAGATTATTATTCCAAATAATGGATGACGTAATAAGCATTGTGCCTACAGCATATACATCTCTATTTATAATTATTTTCGTTTGTTTGCTGATGGTACTTCTAACATCTGTCTCTAAAAAGATGAATTACTCTTTTATAAATTCTGTTGCTGTTCCTAACCAAAATAATGATTAATAATATAGTAAACCAAAAAATTAGCATAAGTTTCTAAAACCATGTTTTAAGTAGAACTGATCCATGTTGAATTGTATTGAGCATGATTTGTAATAAGAAGATAGGATGAATAATTTTGTTTATCACATTGTTTAGTAATAAAATAAGCTGTTACATATGTTGATATTTTATTACTAGTCGGAATTGTATTCAATATGGTTAAGTAATCTATAAAATTTAAAACTTTATTATTAAAACTAACCAAAGCGAGTTCTTTTCGAGTTAATTGAATGACTTTTAAGTATTCAAAAACGGTACAGCCTTTTTTGAGAAATCAAATTTCGGTGCAAAAATCTAATTTTGATTGATAATTTTCAGCTTTCTTTATCGTAAATTGTACTTAAACATTTCTTGTTTGTATAATTTATCAATACTTAATATAAATATACTTACTAGAATGCCAAAAGCATTCGTCCCACTATTTTCAGTTATTATATTACTAATAATATAATTTGTATTATTCAGGTTTATCACATTATATTTTCAACCATTTTTTTCATACCTGAATGTGTGTAGGTACATATATTAATATAATAATGCTTGTATCAAAAAAAGGTCGAATTATAAATCTAATTATATTATTATTAAATATTTTTCCAGTGACTCATATTTTTACAGTGTTGGTCAAAGTAATCAGTAAACTTAAGAATTATATTATAATCGTCCAAAAATCGAAAATGTGAACATTTTTGCATATCTTTACGTTTTGAAGGTTTCTGAACATTTTGGCATACCTACCTCAGAAAAAATGCATGCGTTTTTGTATGTATGGATACAATTTTTCGTCCACGTTTTTGGGCACACGGATTAACCGATTTGAATAGTTCAAAAAATATTCGATTCCTATTGATAGGGAGATGAGCTGATTAGTTTTTGGCAAAGGCAAGTCCAGCAGTTACGAAGGTAAATAGCAAAGAGTGCAGAAAATAGAAATCGAGTTTTTGAGAGAACTAAGCGTCCGATTTAAATGATTCAAAGAACTTTCTGCTTGTCTTAACAAAATAATTGATTTTGGAAAAAAAATTGTTTTAATTTTTTTTTTTTCAAAAAAATTCTTTTTTTATATATCGAAAATATTTCAGATTTTACTTTTAATTCTGACTATAGTTCTAATATACTTTAAACAAATAATTTCAACTTTGTAATTCAGTTAATATAATTTTTATAAATATTAGACAATGTTACAATATTAATAATAATTTATTTAAAAAAATTCAGTATTCCTCGAACATTTCGTTACGATGAAGTTCTAGCAATTTGCCTTAAGGCACGATGCCATACACCCCACTAGTTAATTAATTGTTTTATCAAATATTTAAAAAAACGCAAGCAGACACAGTTAGTATTAAATATATAATAAATATTTATTTTACTAAATATTATACTAATTATATATTAAAAAATTTATTTATTTTTTGAACACCTTTGAGAACACTGATATATATTGATTCCTTGAAAACTAACGTGTTAAAAATTTTTTGGGTTAGGAAAAACCAGATTAAATACCTTTTAACCTACCAAGACAAAATTTGTGAAAAGCAGATTAATCATCAATATTACCTAATTCCAACGATTCTCAAAGTATTTATAATTACATGCATTCCTTAAAACATTAGTTAGAAAAATATTTATTCTGAATTAATAAATTTTAAAATTATGGTAAATTAACATTTGTTTAAAATGTTTGACTTAGATAATTTTTGATAAATAAAAAAAAACATTTGACGGAATATTAAAATTTTATATATAAATATATTATTAAATAAATATTTCACGAATTGATAAAAATGTACATTTGACCCTACTATAAGGCGGTGAGTGCGTACCGCGTAATATGAAAGCCGCGCTATAAGAAACTCAAGTTGATCCATAGTAACCAGGTCATTCTATGGAGATCACTTTTGGTACAAATCGCATCATTTGTTATATGGAGACAAAATACAAATTAAATTTTAAAATTTTTATTATTGGTTAAGA
Organism: Ctenocephalides felis; assembly: GCF_003426905.1. Classification (NCBI taxonomy): domain Eukaryota; kingdom Metazoa; phylum Arthropoda; class Insecta; order Siphonaptera; family Pulicidae; genus Ctenocephalides; species Ctenocephalides felis. The sequence goes on along the minus strand of NW_020539727.1, from coordinate 7,916,856 downwards.
AATAACACTAATAATGTATTTTCCAACTAAATTTTTTTCAAAGATTAATAAAAATAATAATGATGTAAAGTTGACCCTCCTATAAGGCGGTGAGTGCGTGCCGCGTAATATAAGAACCGCGCTAAGAGAAACTCTGGCTGATCCATAGAAACTAGGCCAATGTATGAGATTAGTTTTGGTATAAATCCATTTGTTATATGGAGACTGAAAACAAAATATTTTTTTTTGTAATGGTTTTTTTGTTGAATGAAAAAGCGCTTAAATATAAAATTACATTATTAAATAAAATAAAAACTAATCTAGATAAATATTTTCCTAAATACTCTTCAAGCTAATTTTTTTGGAAAGAACTCTGAAACTACTAAAACCGATGTTGTGCATGTCTATGTAATAAACTAGTATGTTTATATGAAATTTTGTATAAGATTAAGAAGTTAATAATAAAACTTACTTTAATCTTTTAAGTTACTAAAGTAATTCTTAGATAACCAAAGGTAACGAACTTATTAATAAGACCGCGCAGTAAAAGGACCGTGTTATAAAAGACCTGTTGCAGTTTCAGCTTAGCTTAGTGTGAAAACCGCATTATAAAAGTGTTGACCATATATTAAAATGCGTTCTTTTACAAACAACAATTTTTTACACCTAAAAATAAATAATTGTATGTATTTTACTTTCTTACCAAAAAGATTTCTAATGTATATTTCCAATGATTTACATTTCTAAAAATATTCATGTCATTGATGAGGTAAAGTTTTAGAAGCACTGGGAATACCTGCAATTTTATAACCTAATAAAAGGGATGAATAAAATTTTATATACAACTTTCACTTAAAGGGATGAAATAATTCTTATATAAAACTTTTACTTGAAGAGAATATTGCTTAAAGTTATTTTAGTTTAAACTTTGTACTTGTGCTGTGAAGATCATTTTATTAAAAGTTTAGTTTAGTGCTAAGTTAGACCAAGAAAAAAATAGGTATGTATTAGTGATTAGTAATAGTATAAGGTTGCTTAAGTCGTTTTTAATTTATTACAATAATTACATTATTTGGTATTATTAATTGAAACATTTAGTTTGTATTGTTTGTATGAAAAGATTTATTTATTCAATAATATATTACTTAAAGAAAACATTAGTAATTAGGATTTTGTATGCCTATCTTACGATAATAATACAATTCATTTTTGAATAATCATTTGAAACATTATTGATAATACAAATTAAATAAATAATAAAAAAAATCACAAAAACCATATTAAAATGTTAATTTATAGAACATTTAGTTAAGTTAGCAAACGTCTACTACAATTGCAACACTGGGCGAATTTTGAATTTAAAAAGTACATTTTTTGTGAAGTTGCTATTAAAATTTTTGACCTATTAATATAGAGAGACTTTTTTTTCTGTACTAACACTCATATTACTTATTTGACCATCGTTTGGTAAAATTTGTTCAAATTTTATTACCTTCAATTTTAAATTTGGAACACTTAATCTTTTTATAGCCTGAGTTGTATTTGTGAGAAATTTCTTAGTCGTACGGGTTTAATAAAGATATTTAAATATTAAGTCTTTTTGATACATACAAATTAAAATCACGAAGTGGGTGTATCCAATAAGTGCTGTATTTTTATGAACAATTTATACCATGGTCTTATAGAACGTACTGAAATATTACGGCTTTAAAGACAAGTAGTTTAATTTAAAAAATTCATCAAAGTTTGAGAAAATGAGTAGTTTTTTTGACGTTTGTTAAAATTAACATTAGACGATCTACTTGATATAACGATAGAGTACTTGGTCTTAATGAACATACTAAACCATTAAAGTCTTACGGAAACTGGTTCTATTATAAAAATTGTTGATTTTTGAAAATTTGCTTTTAGAAAATACTCCGAGTTAACGTGTTCGTTCGTATTCAATTTTGTGTAATAAATCCACTCGGAATACTTATAATCACTCATAAATTAATTTATTTTTTATTGATCAGGTTGATTATTTACACATATCAGGAAGTTCATGTAACTTGCCTCAAGGCATAATACCAATACCAACTAGTTTTATATCAGATGTAATTTTAATAATTTTGTTCGTCTTGGTATCTAATATTATATCAACAAAAAATTGATCTCAGACGGAATTGTGTATACAGTTTTTTAGTAGTTGGTAGAAATAAAGAAAAATATAATTATACATATTTAATAAAAATAAAATTAAAATCGAATAATTGTTGATTATAAGCCATCAACTGAATGAAGATTTAATAAATATCACAGATTTTGTTTGCTTTCATTCACACTAAATATTACGAAATTATTTCCTTACAAAATTATTTCCTTACAAAATTAAGCAATCCCTATTTATTATTGTAAATAGTTTACCATGGTCAATTCATTTACTTATTATTATTTTTTCTTTTTCTTCATTTCTTTCTGTGATTATTATTTTTTTATTATTATGTGTAATTTAGTCCTACAACTTATTAAACAACTATGATTGTTGTTTAATTTTTGAATGAATAAAAAAAATATATATTATTGCAACTACTCAGAATTGCCAATTATTTTTTCATTATTTTTCAGATATGGATTCCCGTGACTTCATGACTAAATTTATTCAAATGTACAAAAAGCACCCTTGTTTGTGGTCAGTGAAGAACAAGGATTTTTCTAACCCCCAACAGCGTATGAAAGCACTGAAAGCAATTTTACCAATTTTCCAAGAAATTGACCCTGATGCAACGGTAGTTACTGTTGAGAAAAAAATTAAAAAATTACACTGTACTTTTCATAAAGAGGTGCTGAAGGTGATAAATAATTGTAATAGATTTTTTTGTAATAATTAGATTTTTAGGTAACTAGATTTTTTTTAGTTTAAAGACTTTATGCGCTATGATATCTCAAAGAGTTCCTACAAACCAAAATTGTGGTACTTCAAAATGTTAAAATATTTGGATAAAGGCATTCATTCTACAATATACGGCAGAAGTTCAGAAGAATCTTTTTCGGAAGTAAGTGACATTAATATTTTTTGTATTTGTTTTTAATATAATTAATTGTATAAATATTAACTAATTAACATCCCGATCTAATTAACATCTCCAGAAAGTAGAAGTTTGTTTTCATCAAAAAATCCGATTCGCTAATTTTATGTTTTCTCGACGTTTCAAGCCATTCTGAATCGAATGAGACCAAATTTGGAAAGATGTGTGTGTGTGTCGATTTGGAAATCGACGTTTTCTCAAAAACGCCTGAACCGGTTTCAGAGATTTACAAGCCATTCGATGTATCTCGATGAGGATTATTGTTTCTCAGTTTTGTGCGACGATCGGCCAAACCGTTTCTTTGTAATTTGAAAAAAAGTGTTAAACTTTTCGTCCACATTTAAGCTCATACTACCAAATCGATTTTAGAAAATCAAAAACTGTTCGAAAGATATTAGTTGGGAATGATACTGATTAGTTTTAGGTGAAAATCTACCGAGTGGTTTTCTTGTAATTAATCGTTGAAAAAAATTTAAGCCGATCTTTATGAAACTTTTTTGGCGATATATATTATGGTCTTATAGAACTTACTTAAATATTACGGCCTTACAACAGATAGTTTAATTTTAAAAATTCATCAAAGTTTGAGAAAATTAGTTGTTTTTTGACGTTTGTTAAAATTAAAATTAGACGATGGTATAACGATAAAATACTAACTATAGAAACTGGTTCAATTATAAAAAAATACTGATTTTTGAAAATTAGCTTTCATTAAATACTCCAAGTTAACGTGTTCGTTCGTTTTCAACTATTTGTAATAAATCCACTAGAAATACTTTTAATCACTCATAAATTAATTTATTCTTTATTGATTAAGTCGATTATTTACACATATCGTGAAGTTAATGTAACTTGCCTCAAGGCAAAATACCAATACCAACTAGTTCATTAATCTATTCAATTTAAGTTCGAACAGTTTGATGATGACACCACTGATGAAGAAACTTTTCGTGAAAATTTGGCATATGACACACTTTCAGATACATTAAAAAAATATCTTGGTACGATGTTAAACTCGTCCAAGGCAGAAAAAAGTAAAGAAATGAAATTTGCAGAAATCGTAGTAAAATGGCTAGAATTACTTGATCCAGAGCAGAAAGAATGGGCTATTAAATTAATGAATCAAGTGATGTATTTAGGTAGTATTAATGCACTCACCGAAAATACCGTAATACTAAATTTTCCTCATTATCAATAAATTATATTTTGCATTTGAGTTTTTATTATTATAAATATTACTTTATACTACGAAGTGCTTTATATACGTACTTTCTGGATTTTACTTATATTATATACTTGCTAGTTGCAAGTGGCATTTTGCCTTAAGGTCCAATTTGACTTTCCGCAATTTTGTGAAACTCAAACCAATTATATCACAACAAATAAGATATATCAAACATACTATGACTATGTTCAGTAAACCCCAGTTAATTCCTAATTAAAAAAATGTGTTTTTGCTGTTTTTCAAAATTTTGTCACGTGGTTCTCTTTACCCCAATGGCGGGGTAAAATGGGACATCCAGGGGGCCAACCGGTCCAATGTCTTAATATTATTTTTTGACGAAATATTAGCTACATTATTCAATTAATACAAAATATAAATTTCATGGATACATTTTTCACAATACTGTGTGTAACTTTGATCTGGTATTCTGTCAGAAATACTCATATACATAGTTGGAATAACTATTTATCAAACTCTCGTGTAAAACTGATTTTTTTAACTTAATTTACTTTCTCATTTACTATTTTTTATAGGTTACACCTTTGTCAGGGTAAAGGTTCAGTTGGTTCTTTTTACCCCACTCACGTATAAGCTGGTATAGATATTATATAAAACAAGCAGTTGAATCTAACTTAAAATTAACAATATATCTTATAATAATAGTGCTCGCGAAAAAAAACTAGCAACGAATATATATATTTAAATTTATATTTATATTTAAAATTAATATTTTTATATTTATATTTATATTTATATTTATATTTATATTTATTTATATTTATATTTATATTTATATTTATATTTATATTTATATTTATATTTATATTTATATTTATATTTATATTTATATTTATATTTATATTTATATTTATATTTCTCTTTCTATTTCTATTTCTATTTCTTTTATCTTTCTTTTCTTTTCTTTTATTTTATTTCTTTTCTTTTATTTATATTTCTCTTTCTCTTTCTTTTCTTTTTCTTTCTCTTTCTCTTTTCTTTCTCTTTCTATTTTCTCTTCTCTTTCTCTTTCTCTTTCTATTTCTCTTTCTCTTTATATCTCTTTCTCTTCTTTTCTCTTTCTCTTTCTATCTTATCTTTATATTTATTATTAACTTTCCGAAGGAGAAGTTTGTTTTCATCAAAAAATCCGATTCGCTAATTTTATGTTTTCTCGACGTTTCAAGCCATTCTGAATCGAATGAGACCAAATTTGGAAAAAGTATGTGTGTGTGTGTGTGTGTATGCATGTGAACAGATTTATTGCCGTAAATCGACGATTTCTCAGAAACGGCTAGACCGATTTCAAAAATTTAAAAGCCATTCGATGTATCTCGACGAGGACTAGCGTTTCTGAGTTTTGTTCTGAGGCCGAGCCGTTTCTTTGTAAATTGCAGAAAAGTGAAAAAATTTTCGTCTACGTTTTAGCCCGCAATTCTGAATCGATTTTGAAAATTCAAAGACCGTTCGAAAGATATTGGTTGGGAATCGACCTGATTAGTTTTTGGTAGAGATCGTGTTAATTAGAGAAAGTGTTAAAAAAATTTTTCGACGATTTTGATTATTATTTTTTTGGCGATAGATACCATAGTTTTCTAGATCATATTAAAATATTTCGGCCCTACCACAACTCGTTTAACTGTAAAAATTCGTCAAAGTTTGCAAAAGTTGGTTTCGTTTTTTTGGCATTTGTCAAAATTAGACATTTGATCGACGTTTTCTCAAAAACGCCTGAACCGATTTCAGAAATTTAAAAGCCATTTGATGTATCTTAATGAGGACTATCGAGTGCCAGTCCATCCGTTTTTTGTAATTTGAAAAAAAGTGTTAAACGTTTCGTCCACATTTAACCTTAAACTACCAAACCGATTTTAAAAAATCAAAAACTGTTCGAAAGATATTAGTTGGGAATGATACTGATTAGTTTTAGGTGAAAATCTACTGAGCCGTTTTCTTGTAATTAACTGTTGAAAAAAAATTAAAACGATGTTTATGGAACTTTTTTTGACGATATATACCATGGTCTTATAGAACTTACTGAATTAATTTAATTTAGTTTAATTTTAAAAATTCATCAGAGTTTGAGAAAATGAGTAGTTTTTTTGACGTTTGTTAAAATTAAAATTAGACGATTCACTTGGTGTAATGATAGAGTACTCGGTGTTAATAAACGTAATAAATCATTAAAGTCCTACGGAAACTGGTTCAATTAAAAAATTCTTGATTTTTGAAAATTTGCTTTTAGAAATTACTCCTAGTTAACGTGTTCGTTCGTTTTCAATTATGTGTAATAAATTCACTTGGAATACTTTTAATCACTCATAAATTAATTTATTTTTTATTGATTAAGTCGACTATTCACACATATCGGGAAGTTCATGTAACTTGCCTCAAGGCTAAATACCAAACCAACTAGTATTTATAATTATATTTACATTTACATTTACATTTACATTTACATTTACATTTACATTTATATATTTATATATTTATATATTTATATATTTATATATTTATATATTTATATATTTATGTATTTATGTATTTATGTATTTATGTATTTATGTATTTACGTATTTACGTATTTATATAATTCGTAATTAAAAATCTTGGTACGAAACTCGAAAAAAATTACACAAAATGTGTATACATTAATGAAATATCTATAAAATATCTGACAATTTGATGTACATATGTCCTATAAACATTTTTGACCGCCAAATGACATTTTTTTTAACTTATTTTTTTTGAGAGTCCATAACCGCTAGACTTGCCTTCGCAAAAATTTAATCAGTTGTTTATCTTGTCAATACAAGTAAAATGTTTTTTAAATTATTAACATCGGACACTCTGTTCTCTTAAAAGCTGTGTTACCGTTTTTGACACTTTTTACCCCGTATGTTCAAAACGGCTAGACCTGCCTTCGACAAAAACTAATCAGAACGTCTCTTCATCAATACGAATTGAATGTTTTTTTTAATTACTCAAATCGGTTGATCGGTGTTCCCGAAATCATCGATTTGAAATACACACACATACATCTACTTTTTCTAAGATATGCCAAGTTAACAAGTAGGCAGGTCAAATCAAGTGGAGGATTAAGCAAGTGCAAAAGGAGATATTTAAGAAAATGGTAACTTGGACAGGTAGATCATATACAAATCAAATATGTATAGATTGAATCGACTATTTACATACATCAGGAAGTTCATGCAACTTGCCTTAAAGCAAAATTCTACTTACAACTAGTTATGATTCGAATAAGGATCATATGAAGGTCAATCAGATGACAATACTTATTACCTGAATTTGTTAGACCATCTTCATAAAACTAAGGATTTTTTTTTTATATTTATATTTTATTATTATGTGTCCTACAATTACCAAGTATTATCCTTATTCATAGTTTGATAAAAATAAAAATTTAATCGATCATCTGCATTTATTCGATTTGTCTGTGGGCCAAAAACGAAATAGAAAGTGCATTCTATGAAACAGTTTATAATAAATACAAATTTAGATTGATTTCTGAAGTGAGAGTAATTATTATAAACGGATGTATCAAATTATATTCTCATTTGATCAAAAGTTTAATGACCGGTATTACCTTATATGAAAAAAATGTCTTTAGGGCGTATTCAAATTAGATTAGATTTAGAGTTCATTTACTGACGTTGGATATACTTTTAATTTTAATATTTTTATTCATTCTTTACTTCCCGTAGATAATATTTATGATTTTGCCAGAAAATGCAACTTGCTGTTAATATGTTTCCTTGACGTTTCAAGCATTCTGAATCGAATGAGATCATATTTGTATCAAAATGTGTGTGTGTGTGAGCGAAAATTTGACTTTGGGTCAACATTTTTTTATAAATGGTTCAATACTTGTTATAAGTTATTGTAATCGTCCAAAAATCAAAAATGAATTTTTTTTATTTTTTCACGTTTTGAAGGTTTCTGAACATTTTGGCATACCTCAAAAAAATTGATGTGTGTGTGTGGATACCGATTGAATGATTCAAAAAGCTTGCGATTCCTATTGATAAGGAGATGTGCTGATTAGTTTTTGCAAAGGCAGGTCCAGCCGTTTCAGAGATGCGGAGCAAAGAGTGCAGAAAATAGAAATCGTGTTTTTGAGAGAACGGAGCATCTGATTCGAATGATAAAAAAATATTCAATTCGTAATGACATGGAAAAGTGGTGACTAGTTTTTGGCAAAGGCAGGTGTAGTCGTTTCGGAGATACGGAACCAAATATGAAAAAAGTGCAAGTTTTTGAGAGAACTAAACATCCATTTTGAATGATTCAAAAAACTTTCTGCTTGTGTTGACCAAACGATTGCTTTTGGGAAAAGATTTTTTTTAAATTTTTTTCTTTTCTAATTTCCAAAAAATATTTTTAACTTCCCCTGCGGTAAGTTATAGTAATCCCAAAAAATCGACAATGAAAATTTTTATATATCTTTACGTTTCAGAGGTTTCTGAATATTTCGGCATACCTTAGATAAAATGGATGTATGTGTGTGTGTATGTGTGTGCGGATACAAATTTTCGTCGACGATTTCGGGAACACGGATGAAGCGATTTGAACAATTCAAAAAACATTCGATTCGTATTGATAAGGAGACGTGCTGATTAGTTTTTGGCGAAGGCAGGTCTAGCCGTTCCGAAGTTACGGGGAAAAAAGTGCCAAAAACCGTATCTCAGCTTGTAAGAGAACGGAGCGTCCGTTTTTGAATAATTCAAAAAACATTTTACTTGTATTAACAAGATAAAGAAGTGATCAATTTTCATGAAGGCAGGTCTAGCGGTTTTGGAGATCTTTATCAGATATTTTATAGAGATTTTAACAATTATGAACAAGTATAAATTTTGTTTACATTCCTATGGGTTTACCAATGTTTATCCGTTAGACAGCGACGCGGCGTTTACGCGCTTTATATTTTGTCTCTATGCAGTTAAAGCAATACAATTGCTTTGAAAAAAAGTTTAGAATTTTCAAAATATGTCAAAATAAAGAAAACATTTTTTTTTAATATTTTTTTTAATGTAATTTTTTGTCAAATTTATAGTTTCTCAAAAATCTAATTTTTTTGAAGTAAAATTTATTCAAAAATAATTTTTAGTACGGGAAGTTCCAGCAATTTGCCTTAAGGCACGATGCCATGCGCCCCACTAGTTCTTACTAAATTTTATTCTTCAAATATTTCATTATGGTACGGGAAGTTCCAGCAATTTGGCTTGAGGCACGATGCCATACACTACTAGTTTATCAATGAGCAACCCGACTTTAAAACTTTAAATATCATTTGATGTAGCTCTGTAAGCGCACTTTTTTGTGTGTTAATTAATACTGCGGACTAATTTGAAAATCTTTTACCCATTTTGGAGAATTATATAATCATAAACTAACTTGTTATCTAGTTATCTATCCAAAACAAAAGATATCAATCAAATTTGTCATATTGTGTCAGTTTCGGTTTTCTCAACATTTACTTATTTACTTGCGCAATTTTAAGTATCAAATCATGGTTGAGAGAGTACATTATCGAGAATATTTAAATCCGTCAAGAATTAATTATATTCTAGTAACAATTTTCTTTGCGAAATTGGAGGATGGAATGCTTATGAGATTCCAAAGTCGTTCTAGAATATGGCTTAGTGGACATAATCAAAATTATGTGAACAACTTGTTTTATTATCAGAATTTTTTGATTAGCACACTAGTTTCAATCTGCGGTAAGAAAATGTATGATACATAATAATATAAAATATATTAAATATTTTTATTAATTATTTTATTAATATTATTTATTGGCGTTGGCGTGTCTTACATATAAAAACTAGTGATGTACGGCATCGTGCCTTAAGGCGATTTGCTGGAACTTCCCGTACTCAAAATTAATTTAAAAAAAAATAGTACATTTTTTTTGCTAAAATTTGACATATGCATTTTTTCTTACTGACATCACATATGCATTTTGTGATCATTTATTCTGTGTATCTTTTTTTCAGGCAGTATTATCTCCGACTCATTGCCTAGAAGATATCTTCACGTCATTATGAGTCATTTGTTTAATATACTAGTTGATTTATTTATATTCTTTGGTGTTATGACGAGTGATCATGATATATTATTTAATCTTCGAGTTGCCGAGGCGATTTTACAACCTCTTTTATATATTAATTCGTTTTGCTTGTACTCACTACTGATGGATCAGTTCAGGTATTAAATCTACGTCAATCGACAGATGGGCTTACTAAAAATACTGAAATTTTTCTCTGAGGCATTTTATGCGATTTATTGTGCAAATCATAGAGCAAAAAATTCTAGCCTTTCATTTCATTTAATTTAATATATCATCATTATTTAAGATAACTAAAATTGCATCTTAAACTTCTCCTAATTGATACCCTAGAGGCCGAATTGTATGTTTCAAAGCAAAATTTTCAACGTATTTTAAAAATATTGTGCAAAAATTAGTAATAGATGGAAAGAAATTATATATTTCTTGAATTATATTGAAAAAAATCAATATTAAAAACTTCATATCTGAATCTTGTGTTGGCGTTCCCTAAGTCAAGGTAGGACCGGCCCTGATTATTACTTAATTTCATATTTTAAGTGAATTATTTTGTCAAATATTGTTCATATGTGTATTATTCAATCTGTGATACATATACTGCATCCTATATATTATTTTCATTTCTGGTACATCTCATTGCAATATTAATGTAGACATTTTATTTTTCTTATTCATAATAATGAATTTATTATACATTTTCTAATATTGTCTAGGCTCATAAGTAAATTGAAATTTTTGACAGATGACAGTTTTCATCTGTTTTCAATTCCGAACAATGTCTCAAATATTTTCTAAGTAAAACAATGACATGTCATTTTATGCAATTTTTTCCATTTATTTCTACAATATTACTATATTTTCATAATCAAATACATCCTAAAAAATTTCCTTAATAAATTTCAGAAAGATTTATCAATGTCCGGAAAATCGTTTAGGAGGAGTATATTTACATGCATCATATAGAAGAATTTTATATATAAGATAATCTATATAATATATATAGTAGAGTGGACAGAAGGGGGCCACATTTTTATTATTGGTTGTAAAATGGTTAAAAATGAAAATATTTTATTAATATTTTACTTTTTATCATAGCAAATGCTCGCAATTATGTTCGAAAGTATCTCTTTTTTTGAATGGCAAAAAAGTGCATTTGCCGTGTTTTCCGAAAATGTAGGTAGAAGTGTGCCATCCAAATTTTCATCTGATAAAATGCTGCTATATGATATAAATTCTTACCCTGAGGGTTTTTAAATGCGCTGATTACGAATCCGTTGTCAAAATTCATAATCGTTGACACGAAATAAAGGGTAGAAATTGATTTCAGTAATAATGTTATTTTAATGTTCGAAAAGGAAGAGTAATAAAGTTGCAATGATAAAATTGTTGATAAAAACATTTTGCAACATTCAAGCAAAGATTTTAGGCGTAATTGGTGCCCGTCAAGTCGGTGTAGTTGGTCATATCGACGCACTTCAAATGGAATGGTCTGTCGCAGTTATCACACTCGATTGCAAATCATGCAAAAATCGATATCTCATTTAAAGAAACCGAATATTTTTTTGCATTTTTTACAGCAGATTGTGAAGTATTGCCCTTCTTAGAAACTTTTGGTGGTACTTGCGATTTTTGACGCTGTGCTGCTTCTGTCTGGACTCATAATGACTTAAGTGATATAAGACGTTATTACAATTGATAATTGATAAAAACACTTTACTGTACAAAAAACGGCAATACTCAAGAGGCCCATGTCTGTCCACGAATAGTGGCCCACTTCTATCTACAAACGTCTCTTTTTGCATATGCCTCCCACAAAAACACAATGTAAACAATCGGCACAAATTATTTTGCATTTCAAAGATTATATGTCTATATAATATATGGCATATTTACTTGAAGTTTCCTTGTCATAATTTGATAAAAAATTAAATTACTCGATGAAATTCTTAGCGCGTTTCTCTGTACACTGCGAGAGTAGGTTTATAACCTCCAAATGCTTTTTAAAATTGAGGATGTATCATATGATAAATATGTGTGCGGTTCAACATACATGTATGTAGTGTTAGAGTTATTCAGGTGGCCCTCTCCAACCTGCGGCCCACGTCTGTCCACCACTTATTTGTTTAAATTTGATAAAGTAGATACTTTATAAATATGCATTTGTAAAAATATCCAATAATCATATAAATTGTAGATATCCGAGAGATGAGAAAGATCTAATGCAATTTGCACAATGGAGATTGTTCATAGTATCAATTGCAAGAACCGTTGGTTACTTTTCGGTCGATTTATTTTATATGCAAATTTCCTGCGAGGAAAATGATGCTTGTGACATTGTTGTATTTTCACTCATAATACTCACGAATATTATACGCGTTTTTGTCATATACATGGGTAAGAACCAATTCGTCGAGTATCATCCAAATGTATCGTATATTAAACAATCAGTTCCATGTCTGTACAATGCCTTTGTCAATTGGATCAAGAAAAGGCGATCAGAGCCGAAACCGAATTGGTTGGATTATGCGGATGAACGATATGATAGACTTTTAGTTGAATACTTGAAAAGATTTCTTATTTTTGTGTGCATTTATTTTCTGATTGCAACCATCGATGCGACAAACTACTACAACCATGATGAAAACGAAAGCCTCTTAAGTAAAATAAAACTTTCGAGTACGATTTATGGAAACAACTATAGGTTCTTTTATGATGTTGTACTATTTCCACTGTTGGCACTGTTTATATATGTACCAATTATTTGGCTAGTTGAAAGGCCTCTTAGAAGAACAAGATTTTGGTATCCATATGAACGTTTTATGGTAAGAATTTTGGTTTTATATATCGATGAATGCAATATGTGGTTTTTAATCAATGAATTTAGTAACAACTATAGTTGTTAACGACGCAATTTATTCAAATATTGTTTGAATTCATTACCTGTAAAAACATGTACATACCGAATAACGTAGCTATACAATCTGTGGCTCTTTCAATTAGCTAACTCTTTCGAGGGGGCCCAAATCTTAATTGTATTTCAACACAAAAATTGTTCTATTTATGCCTTGAGAGTGAGTGAAAACCCGAGAATTTTGTTAAAAGATAAAGAAGTCATATATGTATTTTTATATAACATAACAGTTTTTAAGGCTTTTTCAATAGATCACTGTAATAAAAATTTTAATCGAAAACAATACTTAAATTTTATTGTATTTTATTCATCGGCAAGGAAATGCGATTTCAGTTGATAACACACATTATTCTTAACATCAAACCTTCTTTAAAAACATCCCTAGAGTGAAACAATAATTTAAATTCTATGCCTGTTAATTTTTTATACTGTCTAGATTATTTGTTTCAGATAGGTGCGACTATTCTCGTAATTTCTACTTTCATTAAATTTTACATCGCCTTCGACTCTCAAACGGATGGTGCTCTTCAATACAGACCTCATGAAGTCAATATCAAAATATTCAACAGTTTGCAATGTCCGGCTGTTATATATTTTCCAAAATATATTGATGATCCTGTGATGGTAAATATCAGGAGCAGTGTGACTATTCCTAATATCAAATTAGATGGTTATTTGCAAACATTGAATGTATCCACTAAAGGCAGGTGTTTTGGAGAGAGCACATTTAGATTGTTTTTGATTGAGGAAGAAATCATGATAATCCTGATCAAGAAACACGATGGAAAAATTGCAATGGATATATTTCCGGACAAACTAATATATTTAGAATCTAATGCTCCTGCCTTGACCATTATTGGAGCTGATATTGCTGATCACATTTCTGTTCAAGAATCGACTGGACTCAAACTGACAGTACCGCCAACTTTGGATTTTATTGCTGGAATTCCAATTCCAAATGCTTACCAGAGAGTGATAATTGTGGAAGCACAATTGGTCAAACTATGGAAAAATCATGAACGAATTACGACATTGAATTTGGAGATTGGTGGTGGGTATACAGTGATGGTCACTGAAGGTGAAGAGGTTCTTTTTGCGATTGACAAGGAACCGAATAAAGGAAATGTATTTTGGTATTTTCTTATGCGCGTTCTAGAAACGTTTGGAAGATATTTTACGGAAACAGCATGGTTAATGTACGTTTGCATTGCATCACCTAAAATTTTAAGAGCTACTTCATTCTTAATAGTGCAAAACGCATGTTATTCATTTGACGATATACTTGATCTTGTAAAAGACCTTTTACCGCCAGCATATCCAATTCTATTAACAGCTATTCACATTTGTTTCTTTATGATGTTCTTATTATTTGTTTCTAAAAAGATGAATAACACTTTCATGAATTCAGTTGCTGTTCCCAACCCAAATAGTAATCAATAATAATGCAATAAATAATAAATTAAAAATTGATAATTTGTCACTATTCTGAATTCTGTTTGGTTTACTTAGGTGGTAATGAATGTATAAAATATAGAGATCTTAACTAACATAGTTAATTTATTTTTTTACTAATTATTATTAAATTTAACACATATTTCGGTGATTTTTTATAAATATTGCTGTTTTTTATGAATTTTTCAAATTCAGACTTACAACTTACAACTTAACCTTACAACTCAGATTTTGGAGTGCAAAAATATGTAGGAGTTAGTAGCATTTTGTACAGAAGAAAGAAAAAAATGACAAGTTTTTACCGATTGGTATAATCGCATACATACATACTTTTTTTCAAATTTGATGTGGAACTATCATAGACCTTATGACTACATAAGTCAACATTTAATCAATCGTGAGAGTTCCACGGTTGTCGGCCAAGCTTGTTCAGCAAGTGACGTCACAGTGCCTTCTATCTACCCTTCATACAGTGGAAAACATGAGGACTAGCAGTCCATGAATATATCTATATATATATATATATAAATCTCGTGTCACGATGTTGGTTCGCGATGGACGCCCAAACTACTGCACCGATTTTAAATTTTATTGGCTCATCGTGTGCATATATATCCAACTTAGGTTATAGGAAATTTTGAGAAGTAAATTTAAAATATAAATACATAATTTTTATAAATTTCAAAAAAATTTGACAGAAAATGACCAAAAAAAAAAACAAAACACTAAAATGACAAATGTCAAAATTTATGGAAAATTCGAGAAAAAAAGATTAACGTTTTTGGAAAAAAAAATTGACAGTTCAAAAAATATAATTCAAAAACATATACATATTATAGATATATCCAACATTTATATCCAAATTAGATGCGATGCTATATTCAAAATCACTGTTTATAGTATTAAATCTAATTAAAAATCAATGTTTATAAATTTAAATAAAAGTTGACATTAAAAAAACGTGAATTGACATTTGTCAATATTTATAAAAATTATTAGATAGATAGATTTATAATTTATATTTATT
This sequence comes from Ctenocephalides felis, assembly GCF_003426905.1. Taxonomy (NCBI): domain Eukaryota; kingdom Metazoa; phylum Arthropoda; class Insecta; order Siphonaptera; family Pulicidae; genus Ctenocephalides; species Ctenocephalides felis. The sequence goes on along the minus strand of NW_020539727.1, from coordinate 7,901,109 downwards.
TGATTTGCTTACGAAATTAGTTCGGATACCAAAACTTCCTCAAAACATTATAGATCACAATAAAAAAATGACATATTAAATTTAATATTAATAATAAACAAAATTTTGACAGTTCAGAAAAATTGAATTTTTAACGACTTCAATAAGAAACAAATACATTAATTATTCCAAGTTTTGTTATAGGCAATATAGTAGATACAAAACATCATTGAAAAATATATTATATCATATTATATTAAATTTCGACCAAGAAGGAAATATTTATTTAGTTTTATATTTTTTATAAATTTCCATAAATTTTGACAGAAATTTACTAAAAAAAAACAAAACACTAAAATGACAAATGTCAATATTTATGGAACTTCGAGAAAAAACTATTTATGATTTCTGAAAAAAAATTGACAATTCTAAAAATATATTATTTTTACTAATTGAAAAAGGAACAGATATATTATAATATATCCAACAGTTATATTCAAATTAGGCAAAATGCTATATTCAAATTTAAATTTAAAAATTTAAATAAATTTTGATAGTTTTAAACTAAAAAAAAAGGAAATGTCATTTGTCAATATCTATGGAAAGTATTAGATGAATAAATTTATAATTTATATTTATTTGGTTCGGATACTAACACGTCAAAATTTTGACAGGTCAAAAGAATTAATATTTTTAACGAATTCAAATAGGAACAAATACATTGATTATTCCAACTTATATTACAAATCACATTTAAGATACAGAATAATAAAATTTATCAAATTTAAATAAATTTGGTCGGTTACGAATTTAAAACAAATGCCGAAAATGACGTTTGTTAATATTACGGGAAATATATGAATAAATTGATTTATGATTAAGATTTAATTTGCTTAAGTTGTTCATTCAGATAAACATCACAAAATTAATATAAATCATGATTGAAAACTAAATATTATATCATATTATATTAAATTTCGAAGTGTGTTAATCTTTTTTTCTCGAATTTTCCATAAATTTTGACATTTGTCATTTTAGTGTTTTGTTTTTTTTTTGGTCATTTTCTGTCAATTTTTTTTGAAATTTATAAAAATTATGTATTTATATTTTAAATTTACTTCTCAAAATTTCCTATAACCTAAGTTGGATATATATGCACACGATGAGCCAATAAAATTTAAAATCGGTGCAGTAGTTTGGGCGTCCATCGCGAACCAACATCGTGACACGAGATTTATATATATATATACATATATATATATATATATATATATATATATAGGGTGCGCCATTTAGACCTGCGGTAATTCAAAGTTGAATAACTCTGTCGGTAATTATCAGATTTTGACAAATGAACAAGATTTATTTAGGATATTTCATGCCATTTATTTCAAACCAGGTTTAGAATACAACGTCGATTAAATGACCGCCTTCATTTGATACACAAAAAGCAGCTCTTTTTCACGCATTCTGCATAACATTGGCCAGCATTTCAGGCGTTATAGCAGCTATTTCGGCCTATGTATGTTACCTTTTAATTCGTCGATTGTCTTCGGCTTGCTAGCATAAACTTTGCTTTTTAAATGGCCCCAAAGAAAAATGTCAGGTACGGTTAAATCTGGAGAACAAGGCGGCCACTCCAAATCACCATTTTTCGACACAACGTGTTCCGGGAACTTGCGCTGCAAAAACTGCATCGTAGCAACTGCGGTGTGGCCAGGTGCGCCGTCTTGTTGAAAATAAAAGTTAGTGAGGCCTTTTTCACGCATTTGCGCATTTGCGGACACACAAAGTGCGCCAACATCCAACGATAACGTGCGCCGTCGATGGTTTCTCCAACTTTGAAAAAAAAAAATGGTCCGATGATGGTTTTGGAGCACACTCCAGCCGAAACAGTAATTTTTTGATCGTGCAGTGGTGTTTCATGAATCACGTGAGGGTTTTCTGCAGGTGCTGAATGTCTCCCATATTTCTTACGATATGCACGCACTGTTTTCACAACTGAACGATTGTTTTCAATGTAAAGCGTTACGATTTCAGCGCGTTCTTTCGGTGTGTATTGACTCATGTCTAAAATGGCACTAAATGACGTTTCAGAATCATGCTCATTTGTCAAAATCTGATAATTACCGACAAAGTTATTCAACTTTGAAATACCGCAGGTCTAAATGGCGCACCCTGTATATACGAGGTGTGTTCAAAAAGTACCCGGAATTACTAATAATTAAATTTGGCAGGTCTGGAGTGTCTGATTGTCAAATTTTTTTTTTTATTGTGTTGGTATACATGCCCCTAAAGTATGATGAAATTTTCAGCTATATTCACTGTTTACTTTGTCTGTGGTAGTCGCTAAGGTTCGACGTGTTTTTCTGAGCTCGGCGATTTTTACAATGGAAGAATTGAAAAGTCAAAGAATTTGTATTAAATTTTGCGTAAAAAATGAAATAAAGTGTTGCAAAGTGCAAAAATTCACCAGATATGGCTCCGTGTGACTTTTTCCTATTCCCAAAGTTGAAGAGACCCATGAAAGGACGGCGGTTTTCCTCGATTGAAGAAAATCGCTGAGAGTGCTCAAGGACATATCAAAAAGTGAATATCAAGGGTGCTTCGAAAATTGGAAAAAACGCTGGCATAAGTGTATTAAATCTGGGGGGGGACTACTTTGAAGGGGACCACATTAATGTAGACGAATAAATAAATATTTTTTTGAAAAAACGAAAATTCCGGGTACTTTTTGAACAGACCTCGTATATATATATATATATATATATATATATATATATATATATATATATATATATATATATATATATGAGCCGCTCAGTGCACACAGCGACTAACTCCACTTTTTGAAAAAACTGAGATATTAGTGGGAAAGAACTTGGTATAATCATAACTTTTTATGATTATAATAATTTTCCAAAAGAATAAAAATTGCCACTGTGGAACGAAAATTTTTTTTTGGCCACTGAATCCATAAGTCATTTATTTCAGAAGACATTTTGATTAACTCCATTCTGTAGTGTATATGTTCTGGTTGGGTTGGATTTCGGGTTTCAAATTCATGAATTACGAATAAGAACACAGAACTGTAGGGTGTTGTGGGTCTCGAAAAAAATTCATCTAGTTTTATAAAAGACATCGAAGACGTTACAAACTTTGAAAAAATAACATACTAAAATTCGTGTACCCGGTAAAACAAGAATATTAAAACTGCCTGAAGTTTATTGAAACTTGTTCAAAGTACGGAAATAAGAGCTAACTTAATTAAAAATAAATTTCTGGTCGGTGAAAATAGTTATTAATCTATTAACTCAAGATTTTGTTATTATTGAGTCACGTGCGAAAAATAATCGAGACATAATTTTACCAGATAGTTGATACAAGATAATAAAAACATTTAAGAAAAAAGCGCCATTGTAGCTAAGCCGAATGCTTTACTAAGATTTTTTATTTATTTAGAACAATAAATCAATAACAGAAAAGTAACCATCACAGGGTTTCCAGAAAATTGGCCTAAAATGCGCTGAATTTAGAATAGAAAGGTCCAAACCCAACGATATACAATTTAAGTGTGACTGCAATGAAGATCCAAATTTAAAAAAAAGTTTAAAGTTTGAAAAAAGTTGAAAACTTGATTAACTCCACAAGTCATTTCAAAACTTTAACTTTAATGATAATTATTTTCTCACTATTAATAGTCATAAATCTTATATACCGTTACATGTAAGCTATATATGCAGTGGCGTCGGAACCGCGTGGGCTGTGTGGGCTTGAGCCCACCCATGAATTTTGATGGGGGGGCTGAGCCGTAAGTAATGTTTTAACATTTAAAATTTACTAATAGTAAATTTTCAGAATATTTCACACGTAATGTAATAATATATATAAAAAAAATTGCTTGATGTAATGATTTGAAATGTTATTACTTATAACTAAAAGTTGACAAGAGCCTGAAATAATATCTATTATTATTGATTACGGCTTGCTTATGAATAAATAAATAAATAAATAAATAAATAAATATAAATTTTACAATATTTCTTATTTTAAATATAGTGTGCTTAAGGACAAGCTCGTATATCCTAATGCTCCCACCATCTCAAATTTTATTGAATTTATATAGTTCAACCAATTTTTGTAGGACTGTTTAGTGTTTTATGAACTTCATAATTGTTATTAAAATATTTGTATTTTTTTATATGTATACAATATTAATTTGTTGAATAGAATTAGAACTCCAACCCATCTAAAGTGTTACATGAGGAATGGAATTTTAATGTGGCTATCAATCTGAAACAAAAGATATCGATCATTTGTCATATTGAGTCAGTTTGAGTTGTTTCAACATTTATTTACTTGCGCAATTTTTATTATCAAATCATGGTTGAGAGAGTACATAATCGAGAATATTTAAATCCATCAAGAATTAATTATATCCTGGTATACATTTTCTTTAACAAAATGGAAACTGGAATGCTTATGAGATTCCGAAATCGTTCTAGAATATGGCTTAGTGAACCTAATCAAAATTATGTCGACAACTTGTTTTATTATCAGAATTTTTTGATTAGCACACTAGTTTCAATCTGCGGTAAGAAAAATTTATATTACATAATAATATAATATGTATTATTAAATATTTCAATAATTATTATATTAATATTATTTGTTGGCTTTGGCGTATCTTACATATAAAAACTAGTGGCGTACGGCATCGTGCCTTAAGGCAATTTGCTGGAACTTACCGTACCCAAAATTAAATTTTTTAAAAGAGATTTAACTTTTTTTCTAAAATTTGACACATGCCTTTTTTTCCTATTGACATCACATATGTATTTTGCGATCATTTATTCTGTGTAACCTTTTTTTTTCAGGAACTATCATCTCCGACTCATTACCTAGAAGATATCTTCACGTTATTATGAGTCATCCTTTAGATATACTAATTGATTTATTTATATGTTTTGGTATTATGACGAGTGATCATGATATATTATTTAATCTTCGAGTTGCCGAGGCGATTTTACAACCTCTTTTCTATATTAATATTGTTTGCTCGTGGTCACTACTGATAGATCAGTTCAGGTATTAAATCTACGTCAATCGACAGATTTTTTTTTTTTTTTTTTGATAAATCAAAACTTTATTCAAGTTTTATAATACAAAATTGTTGAGTATATAAAAAACAAAAAATTAAACATAAATACAAAACAATAAATGTAAATAATAAACAGAATATTAACAAAATAAAATTACAAAATATTGAAATAATAATCTTAACATCAACTATGGCTGGAACTGACCATTAACTACTCTGATGAATGCTTCTACGATGGTAGATGAGGAAGGTCATCAGGCCATTTCTTCTTCAGTCTTCTTGTTGGATTGGGCAGAGATTTGATGATGGGATTTGTGTGGAGTTCTAATATCTTGATGTGGGATATGCTTCTTGATTTTATGTATTCTGCAACGGTTGGAATATTCAGGTCTTTGTGGAGGCAGCAGCTGGATATATACCACGGTGCGTCAGTGAGGATTCTTAAAATTTTGTTTTGGCATGTCTGTATAATTTTGATGTTTGAATTGCATGCCCAACCCCACAGATCTATACCGTAACTTCAAATAGGAGCTAGCTGTAAGTGGAATTCTGTCTTAAGGCAATTAGGGCATCGTGTCTTAAGGCAAATTGCTGGAACTTCCCGTACCAAAAATTATTTTTTTTAAAAACAATTAACATTTTTGAAAAAAAAATACTTCGAAAAAATAAGATTTTTGAGAAACTATAAATTTGACAAAAAATTACTTTTTTTTGAAAAAAAAATTGAAAAAAAAATTATTTAAATTTTTTTTCAAATCTTTTTTTTTGAAAAAAAATGTTTTCTTTATTTTGACATATGTTGGAAAATCTGAACTTTTTTTCAAAGCAATCGTACTGCTTTAAATGCATAGAGACAAAATATAAAGCGCGTAAGCGCCGCGTCGCTGTCTAACGGGTAAACATGGGTACGGAACCTATAGGAATGTAAACAAAATTTATACTTATTATTAAAATCTCTATAAAACATCTGATAATTTGATGTGCATATGTCTAATGATCATTTTTGACCGCCAAATGGCATTTTTTTTTTTTACTTTTTTTGTTATATCTCCGAAACCGCTAAACCTGCCCTTATAAAAATTTGATCAAATCTTCATCTTGTCAATACAAGTAAAATGTTTTTTGAATTATTAAAATCGGACGCTCCGTTCTATTAAAAACTGAGGTACCGTTTTTGGCACTTTTTGCCCCATATCTTCGGAACGGCTAGACCTACCTCCACCAAAAACTAATCAGCACGTCTCCTCATCAATACCGATCGAATGCTTTTTAAATTATTCAAATTGCTTCATCCGTGTTACCGAAATCGTCGACGAAAATTTGTATCCGCACACACATACATACTACGCACACACACACACACACACACACACACATACATCCATTTTTTCTAAGGTATGCCAAAATATTGAGAAACCTCTGAAACGTAAAGATATATAAAAATTTTCATTTTCGATTTTTTGCGATTACTATAACTTACCCTACGGGAAGTTAATAATTATGGTTTTGTAAATGAGTACTTTGTTCTCGAGAGAAAGGTCTGATTTTCTTCCTATAAGCCAATAGAGCACTTGATTTTTATTTGAATTTGTTTTTTCTTATATTCAATGTGGGTTTTCCGATTTAGTTTTGAGTCAATATGTAGTCCGAGTTATTTCACACTATTGGAGGAAGGAATTATTTTATTATTTAAATGAAGAGTTGGATTGTTATGATGTTTCAAGGAAATAATGAGATGTTGGGTTTTATCGATATTGATTGTAATATTCCATTTTGCGAACCATTCTTGAAGTATTAGTAAGTATTTTTGAACCTGTAAATTGGCTAATAAAATATCTTTATATTTTGATATTAAAGCTATGTCATCAGCAAATGTGCTGATAGTTACTAATTCATCAGTAGGCATATCATGCGTATACTAGAGGTATAATAATGGGCTTAGCGCACTGCCCTGTGGTACACCGCATTCTATATTTCTGATGGCAGGAGTCTCTCCTTTTATTTTTACACAAAATTTTCAGTTATGTAGGAATGATTATAGGATTTTGAAGTAAGAGGGAAATGTTAAAAAGATTTTGTATAAAAGTCCGGAATGCCACACCTTGTCAAACGTCTTGCTAACATCTAAAAATACAGATACACAGTGTTCCTTTTTATTTAAGGCTTCCAGGCTGTAAGACACGATCCTGTTGCACTGTTGTGTAGTGGAATGTTCTCTTCTAAAGCCGAACTGATGGTTCGGTAGTCAGTTTGCATGATTATAATCTTCGAGCAATCTGCGATGTAGAAGTTTTTCCATTAGTTTGGAAAGAATTGGCAAGATGCTGATTCGTCGATATGAAGAAGTGGAGTGAGGGTCCTTGTTTGATTTCGCTATCATAATAATTTCGGCTGTCTTCCAAGCAGTAGGCCAGTAATTGAATTGTAATATAGAATTATAGATGTTATTTAAAAATAAAACTGATTTCATGGGCAACTCTTTTAGCATTCTTGGCGTTATTTTATCTAATCCTGGAGCAGACTTATTTTTTAAATTCTTAATTTCTTCAAAAACATCATCGGGTGACAAGTGTCTAATTGAGGATGATTGGATATTTGATTGTAGTAGTTGTTCTATTTCTAAATTTGGACTTATGTTTTGAGCACAGAAAGTGATTCTCAGGTGAATCAAATGCTTCCATTTAAAGCTGTTTTGATGTGGTATTTTCAAAGAATAATTTATTTGAGGTGGTTTGCCCTTTTGTTTAATAGGTTGCCAAATTGAGTTGTCGAATCTATTAAGTTCCATCAGATAGGATTTGAATGAGAGATTTTTCCATTCCTTTATTTTTTTCCTTAAGATATTATTGAGGTGGTTGAAAGAAGTCTTCTCTGAAGGCTTATGCGACTGATGCCAAGTGCGTCTCGCTTTTTTTTTGCTATTAATAAATTTTTGATCTCAATAGGAATTGTTTTTTTTTTCTTTTGTTGCCTTTGGGGTCGGAGTGATTTGTTCTGTTGTTGTGCATAAGATTTCTGTAAAAAATTGTAGTTGAGTTTCTATATCGGTCGTGTTCTTTGGCCTTATATTTGGAAGTGTTCTAGAGTTGAGAATTTTTTTGTAATGGACCCAGTCAGAGAATTTATTATGTAAAAATTTAATGGAATGGACAGGAATCGGTAGCGTACTAAACGGTAATAGGATTGGGGAATGGTCTGACGATAAGTCATAGCTTGGTTCAATATTCATTTGAAATTTGGAAATGCCTTTAGAGATAAAAAAATCTAAGAGATTTGGGAATTTACTTGGATCTGAGGGCCAATATGTGGGACTGTCTGTTGATATGTAAGATAAGTTGTTTTGTTCTAATGCTGTATAAAGTTCTTTGCCTTTAGCTGTAGTTAAACGTGAACCCCATGCAGAATGCTTACAATTGAAATCCCCTGCAATAATAAATTTAGATCCGAATTGAGAAAAAAATGATGTATACTCAGAAGACAAAATTTTGAATTGTGGTGGACAGTATATTGCAGATACATGAAGATCATAAAGATTGGTTACAATCGCAATTTGCGTTGCTTGAATAAATTCTTCTTCAATATTTGGAAGAGCATAGTGGTTTAAGTTATTTTTTACTAAAATCGCCGAGCCACCTCGAGCTCTTCCGCTTGGGAGATTAGCATTATAAGTAGTATATTCGTGAATTTCAAAAAATGTTTATCTGTAAAGTGTGATTCAGAAATTAAAATAATATCTACATGATTTAATTTTAGAAAACATTCTAATTCGTTTTTATGTGGTATTAAGCCGTTGGCATTCCATTGTGCTATTTTAATTACCTTTGCCATTGTTCAATTTATTCATGAGTGAAACTAACATATTGAGGACCATGCTGTTTTGTTGCATAAGTTGATTAAATAAGGATTTGAATTCTCGAAGGAATGAGGAAAGAGATGAAGGTTCTGAGTCCGTAATGGGATTATTGAAATTTGTAAAAGAATTTCTTGTTATGTTTGCGTATGATAAGTCGGGGTTTCTTGTTTTGAATGTTGTAGGAAATGTATGAGGTTTGTCTTGTTTGTTTATGTTATGGAGTGTTGTTTTGTATCTCGTATTTTCGGTTGACTTACTATTGAGGAAATTATTTCTTTGGTCATTTATTTCTTTGTAGTATTCGCAACCGCGATAATTAGCAGTATGGGCCCCTCCGCAGAGACAGCAGCACGCTGGGGTTTTGGGATCTTTGGGGCAGATTTTAGTATTGTAGTCATCTCCGCACTTTAAACAGGCGTATGGTCTGTTGCAATATCGCTGGGTATGATTATATAATTGGCAGCGTGTGCACTGTATGATATTATTATTTTGTTTCGGAGGCTCAATTCGGATTATGTTGTTTGATATTTTATAAATGTCATAGATTTTTTTGTTGTTGTTTGCTGGTTCGAGGTCAATAAAGAACATATTCAAAGGTTGTTTTGATATCCCATGCCTGATGTTTGTTACGTTTCTAACTGTGTGATCTAGGCTTTTTCTTCTTTCAATTGATACGTGTGGAAGACAACGTTTGCAATTTTTAAATAATTAGATAAGTTTCGAAATTGATCAATCGTGCTGCAAAAAATTTTGAAGTTATTATTTGCCAGACTTCTTAGAAAATATTGTTCGCGTTGAATGATCTTGTTAATTGCTTCTTTCATGTCGTTTATTTTATCGACGCTATACACGTAAATAGGTGGAGGTTTATTTACAATCGGTTGAACTGGACTCTCATTGTCCATGTTGATAGATGATAAAGCCGTGAATCGGTTTTTTGTTATGGTAATTGATTCTAATGGTTTCGGTGTTATTTTACGTTTTTTGTTGCTGATTACCTGCCAAGAAACGCCGGTTGTGTTCAGTATTGCTGCATTGTTTTGTTGAGAGTTATTGCTAGATGTACTTGCAGTTTGTAATGCGCTGGTGCTCGGAACTGGGCTACTTGGAGTATTAATTGTTTCATTTTCTTCTAATGTATCCATATTGTTGAACATTAACACTTTCGACTCGGGAGTCGGACTGCCAGTCGGTACGCTGCGCTCGGAATATTATAGTGCTATACTTATCTCTCAACTCGGATTTTTTTTTGTATCGGATTTTTTCAAAATGTGGGTGTATTGCTTTTAAATATAGTTATTATGATAATAAAATAGAAAATTTTGAAAATTAGAAAAAATTGCACTCAAAACCATGCTATATTGTTTAAAAAATCATTTCTTCACAGATCTTTATTAGAATTATGGGGATCATGAGCTAATAAATTAATTTTGTTATATATTTATTTATAAAATTTATAAATCAATCAATAAATGAATGTAATAGTAAATTAATTTTTAAAAAATAAAAAAAAATTAAATGTAAGATTAGTTTGCGACGAGTCGTCGCCGACACGATTTGCCGCCGGAGCGGCGACATCCGAGCTTAACGGTAAAATGACTATGCCGCCGGAGCGGCGGCATCCGAGTCGAAAGGGTTAAATGTTTGAACTATTAGACCGTTGGTCTCTCGGTCCCCACCGACGGGGGACATTTCACTGAAACTTATACCTGATAAAAGGTTTTGTTTACACTTTGTCACAAAATTATTTCAGATAAATACTGATTTAATTCACTTTAAATATCCAATGTTTTGCTTTGCTCCGATGTTATCGGTACCGTGTCCGAAGACTGAATGTCGATTGCAAATCACGCAAAAATCGATGTCTCATTTGAAGAAACCGAATATTTTTTTGCCTTTTTTTACTTTTTTTTACAGCAGATTGTGAAGTATTGCCCTTCTTAGAAACTTTTGCTGCTACTTGCGATTTTTGACGCTGTGCTGCTTCTGCCTGGACTCATGATGACTTAAGTGATATAAGACGTTATTACAATTGATAATTGATAAAAACACTTTACTGTACAAAGTACGGCAATACTCAAGACGCCCATGTCTGTCCACAAATAGTGGCCCACTTCTATCTACAAACGTGTCTTTTTGCATATGCCTCCCACAAAAACACAATGTAAACAATCGGCACAAATTATTTTGCATTTCAAAGATTATATGTCTATATAATATATTGCATATTTACTTGAAGTCTTCTCGCGATAATTCGATAACAAATCACGTAAGAGCGTACGCGGGTAAATACTTTCTTGACAAAATTCTTAGTGCGTTTCTCTGTACAACGCAAGAGTAGGTTTATGACCTTTAAATGCTTTTTAACACTTTGGGGATGGCTGTCCACCTGAGTGGACAAACAGACTCTGTGAGGCGCAGGCTATTTTATAAACAATGACTCAGTTTGCATCGAAAAGTTGGATAAATTGCATATAGCAGTGATAAACAGTGTTGTATTTTGTAAATAATTTTAAGTTATTTTAGTAGTATTTTTAGCCTTCTCTTTGCTATATAGTCTTTTTTTTAATATTTAAAAGAACCGAGCGCTTTTAAATATGGCAAAACAACTGCTAAATTTTGTGAATTGAGCAGTAGTGAAGATGAGTTTCAAATAGACATTCGTACAGACGATTCTCCTTCAATATCGAGTTTGACATACATCAACAAACATACCAAGCAATATAAGAATCCAAAAGATAATTTTACTTTATATTTTACAAATGCATTATCAGACAATATAATAGAAAAAAACAAACGATTATGGCAGCACAAAAATGAACAAATATACTGACTAATCAGTGGCATATTCTAAGATTGTAGTGGCATATTCGTAGATTTTTATATAAAATAAGTACATGATATAAGGATCTAACTTTTTTGTTTAAATTTTATATAGTAGATACTTTATAGATATGAATTTGTAAAAATGTCCAATATACATATAAATTGTAGATATCCGAGGAATGAGAAAGACCTAATGCAGTTTGTGCAATGGAGATTATTCATAGTATCAATTGCAAATACCATTGGTTACTTTACGGTCGATTTATTTTATAAGCAAATTTCCTGCGAAGAAAATGATACTTGTGACATTGTTGTATTTTCTTTCATAATATTCATGAATATTATACGAGTATTTGTCATATATATGGGTAGAAACCACTTCATCGAACATCATCCAAATGTATCATATATTAAACAATCAGTTCCATGTCTGTACAATGCCTTTGTCAATTGGATCAAGAAAAGGCGATCAGAACCGAAACCGAGTTGGTTGGATTATACAGATGAACGATATGATAGACTATTAGTTGAATATTTGAAAAGATTTCTTATTTTTGTGTGGATTTGTTTTTTGATTGATACCATCGATTTGACAAACTACTACAATGATACTGAAAACGTAGAGCTTTTGAGAGAAATAAAACTTTCGAGTACGATTTATAGAAATGATTATGAATTTTTTTATCTAGTTGTATTATTTCCACTGTTGGCTCTGTTTATATATGCACCAATCATTTGGCTAGTTGAACGGCCTCTCCGACGAACAAGATTTTGGTATCCATATGAACGATTTATGGTAAGAATTTTGGTTTTACATACCATTGAATGCTTTATGTGATTTTTAATCAACGAATTTAGTAATAACTATAATTATTAACGTCGCAATTTATTCAAATATTGTTTGAATTTGTTACCTGTAAAAACATGTACTTACCCAGTTACTATACCATCTGGGGCTCTTGGCAAATTCTTTCGATGTGGCTTCAAATCTTAATCGTATTTTAACATAGAAATAATTCTATTTTTGTCTTGAAAGCGGGTGAAAACCCGAGAATTTTGTTAAAAGATTCAGATATGTTTTTTTATATAACACAACAGTTTTTTTCTAGGTTTTTTTTAATAGATCACTGCAATAAACATTTTAGTTAAAAAAATACTGAAATTTTATTGTATTTCATTCATCGGTAAGGAAATGCGATTTCACTTGGTAAAACAATAATATTGGATATAATGTGTTCTTTATATACAAACTTTTCGGCTCATCTTTGCAAAGTTCTTCAAAATGGTGTTACACCGTTTTTCTGCAAAGTTTTATAAAATTTAGGGGTTTTAAACCTTTTTTGGTGAACTTCTTCCCGGTATCTTTTTAATTCTTCTATTTGTCTAGACAAACTTTTCATATGCATTCTAAGTTGACCAAAATTGGAAAAAGTCGACGTTTTGCGAAAAAGCGCGGGACCAATTTCAAAATTAAAAAAAAAAACATTTAATGAATCTCGATAAAAAAGACTGGGTTAGGTTTGTGAGATGATTAGCCAAGCCGTTTCTTTGTAATTGGCAGAAAATTGTAAACAAAATTTTCCTCGTTTTAAGTTTGTTTAAGAGATATTGATTAGGAATCGTGTAGATTAATACTTAGTAAAGATTCGTCAGGCCGTTTCTTTGCAATTGAATATTTAAAAGTCGTTTTTTTGACAATTCTAATGAAACTTTGTAATGAATAATAGATTTTGCGGTATAAAATAACATACTGATATATTATATGCCTACGATAATCGGTAGAATAATAAAAATTCATCAAAGTTTTGAATTTTCCTTCGTGCTTGAGCGATTCTAATCAGAGTGAATGTTTTCTAATATATTATTTACTTTTTAAGTGAAATATAAAATATTCAGGTGCAATAAAGAAAATGTTTATGAAAACGCGGGTTTTAAAGCTGGGGCCTCCTTTAGACGAGAACCCTACCACATTATAGTTATGCCACTGTATCTAACATTAAACCTTTGCTTTAAAAAATTCCTTGAAGTGAAACAACAATTTAAATTTTATTCCTGTTAATTTTTTATACTATCTAGATTATTTGTTTCAGATAGGTGCGACTGTTCTCGTAATTTCTACTTTCATTAAGTTTTACATCGCCATCACCTTGCAAACGGATGGTGCTCTTCAATACAGACCTCATGAAGTCAATATCAAAATATTCAACAGTTTGCAATGTCCGGCTGTTTTATATTTTCCAAAATATATTGATGATCCTGTGTTGGTAAATATCAGGAGCAGTGTTACTATTCCTCGAATCAAATTAGATGGTTATTTGCAAACATTGAATGTATCCACTAAAGGCAGGTGTTTTCGAGATAGCACATTCAGATTGATTTTGATTGAGAAAGAACTCATGATAATTCTGATCGAGATGCGCAATGGTAATATTGCAACGGATATATTCCCGAACAGAATACCATATATAGAATCTAATTCTCCCATCCTGAACATTATTGGAGCTGATATTGCTGATCACATTTCTGTTCAAGAATCGACTGGACTCAAACTGGCAGTACCGCCAACTTTGGATTTTATTGCTGGAATTCCAACTCCAAATGCTCACCAGGGAGTGATAATTGTGGAAGCACAATTGGTCAAACTATGGAAAAATCATGAACGAATTACAACACTGAATTTGGAGATTGGTGGTGAGTATACGGTGATGGTCACTGAAGGTGAAGAGGTTCTTTTTGCGATTGATAAGGAACCGAATAAAGGAAATGTATATTGGTATTTTCTTATGCGCGTTCTAGAAACATTTGGAAGATATTTTACGGAAACAGCATTGTTAATGTACGTTTGCATTGTATCACCTAAAATTTTAAGAGCTACTTCATACTTAATAGTGGAAAACGCATGTTGTTCATTTAACGATATACTTGATCTTGTAAAAGACCTTTTACCGCCAGCATATCCAATTCTATTAACAGCTATTCACATTTGTTTCTTTATGATACTCTTATTATTTGTTTTTAAAAAGATGAATAACACTTTTATGAATTCAGTTGTTGTTCCCAACCCAAATCAATAATAATGTAATAATCAATAATAATGTAATAAATAATAAATTAAAAATTACCTTACGTTGATTATTTTAAACCTTTTTTGATTCAGTTATAAAAAATAGAAATATTAACTAGCATGCTGTTTATTTTTTGCAATTGTTATTAAATTTAGCATTTAGTGTAGTGTTTTCTGTAAATATATCTGGTAATAAACTGTAGGCTTATGAACAGAATTCTAAATTTTACAAGGAAAGAATTATGTCAGGCAACCAGTTTCACGAGATTGTTTGTGCAAATTGGATTCAGGGTACAAAATATGCTAGGTGTAAGTGGCAGTTTGTATTAAGATAAATTCCTAATCTGGTAATAGAACTAGTGCATGGCAAATGCTGGAACTTTCCGCAGCCTTTAAAAGTTTTTGAAAACTTTAAAAAAAAAAATTTCACTTCCCGAGGGAGAAGTTTATGTTTTCACCAAAAAGCCGATTCGCTAATTTTATGTTCGAACGCTTATTTTATGCGACGAACTGCCGAGCCATTTCTTTGTAATTTGAAAAAAAGTGTAATCTTTTCGTCCACATTTAAGCTCATACTACCGAATCGATTTAAAAAAATCAAAAACTGTTCGAAAGATATTAGTTGTGAATGGTACTGATTAGTTTTAGGTGAAAATCTACCGAGCTGTTTTCTTGTAATTAACTGTTGAAAAAAAAATTGAAGCCGATTTTTATGGAATTTTTGGGCGATATATATCATGGCCTTATAAAACTTACTGAAATATTACGGTCTTACAAGTAGTTTAATCAGGGGCTTAACTACCGCCGTATCAGCAGTGTCAAAAATATTGGGCCCCCGAGCCAGCAGAAAGCAAAACGATATTTTTTTTTTTAAAAATTTAATAGTTTTGACGTAGTTTGTATTTCCATTTGTTTTCGAGAGATATTGAACTTCAACTTGTAAGTGCAAAATATTAAAAAAAGATTTTAAAACTTTGTATGCACTTTTCGAATTATTCCTTTGCTTTCAAACTTATTAGCTTATAATCAGGCCCAAGCTTTAGCAATCAATTCAATTAGTAAAGATTTTGCACATTCGATTAGTTAATATTCTTGTTAAAGAATCTATAAAACTAATTCAGATTACACATTATTCATCGAAAATTGGAATTTGAAATTTGTTGATGTTACTACTTGAATTGTCTGCACGACGCGTTAATTTAATAGTTAGATTTTGATAAATATGATCAACTAAATCATTTCGTATTTCTTTCTTCACTGTAATGAATAATGTAAATAATAAATGAAAAAATTAAGATATGAAAATTTATTGAAATAGTTTGCTGAAGAAGTACAAATAATTTGCAAAAAAGATGGATTGTGATAACTATTTTAAAGAACACAAGACAAAAGATAATGAAGCGTTATTATGATAGAGTTATCACGAGATGAGTGAATTTTAGACCCAAAATCTTATTTTAATGTATACTATCGCTGTTTGGTAAGATTAATTTCACAAACCAAACAAAGATTTCAAAACGTTTTGCGAAGTAACTTGTTACATTTGTCTTTTTGAAATCGAGAATTAATAGACGTTTCCAGAAAACTGTCGACTGAATTACTGTGAAGAAATACTGTACAGATATCTCATATGATCATGACCAACTGATGGTTCTAGAAATATGTTTAAATACAAAAATTTAAGAAATTGAGGTAAATAATTAAGGTAAATGTATGTAAAGTAAGGTACAATAATGGATGCTAAAATAATAAATTAATAAATCTTATATATAAAAATGGATCGCAAAATGTGTTGGTAAGCGCATAACTCAAACAACGCCTGGACCAATTTGGCCAAATCTTTTTTTAAAATGTTCGCTGAAGTCCAAGGATGGTTCTTACGGCGAGCAAAAATCGAATAATTGCCGGGAAAACCCTAAAAACAGCCCTTTTCTTCTTTAATCGAGTAGGCAACGCAATTTAAAAAAAAAAAAACGATGATCCATGTCATGACATTTTGTGTAGTTTTTGATAATCTAATTTTGAATATATTTATATAAACATAGAAATATCTTTCTATTAATTAACGAGCTATATTGGCAGCCAAAAACATTGATGTAAATGAATTAAATTTCAAAATTCAAGAACAAATTACAGGCGAATCAGTTGATTCGGCAACTAACCAAGACGATCCACCGGAGTTTTTAAACTCGCTGGATTTGCTAGGATTGTCACCTCACAATCTTCAATTAAAGGTTGGATCGGAAATTATAATGTTGCGAAATATCGACCAACTATATTCAAAGGATAGTATAAAGCAGAAGATGTTCTCGCACCATGCATCCCAATGCGTTTCCAGTGCGTTTATGGTATCATTAAGTGTTTTTGGTAATAATTTAGAAAACCCATGTTTCTCACATGGATAATTGTATGTTGTTTGTTCCCGTATTGGAAAACCATCAGATTTGTTTGTCTATGCGCCAGGTAATCAAATAAAAAACATCGTTTATCACAAAGCACTACAATGAAAATTGAACTGATTTTTGAATTATGATTTACATTATTAAAATTACTTACTATTAAATGCTTATAGTGTTTTATTTAATTATTTTTAATTCACACCGAATTATTACCAGGGTGACGGTTCTGTTCAGGATAATTGTTTGCAAACAATAGAAAAAAGATAGGCACAAAACACCGCCACATTACAATTTTTTTTGACAGGACGAAGTCTGTCGGGCCGGCTAGTGAATAAATAAATAGATAAATTTGGTAGCATTTGTGAAAAAATCAGAAAATTAGAGAAAATTAGATAGATAAATGATTAAGATCATAAATAAATATTCTTTTAATTTTATGTATTTTTATATTTTGCAAAAAAATGTTTCTTCTTGAGGTGTCTCCTAAAAAATTTTGATATGGGGCCCCGCCAAGGCACGCTACCCCCCTGAGTTTAATTTTGAAAATTCATCAAAGTTTGAGAAAATGAGTAGTTTTTTTGACTTTTGTTAAAATTAAAATTAGACGATTTACTTGGTGACGATAGAGTGTTGGTTCATTTTCAATTATGTGCAATAAATCTACTCGGAATACTTGTAAGCACTCATAAATTAATTTATTTTTTATTGATTAAGTCGATTATTCACACATATCACAAACATATTACATAAAACCAATACCAGCTAGTTTTTGACAATTTTGGAAACAATGACTTTTCTATTTTGAAAACTGAACTTTTTTTCAAAGCAAACGCACTGCGTAACTGTTTTTGTGACAACATATCGGAGCGCGTAAGCGCTCGATCGCAGTCTAATGGATAAACATTGGTTCGGAACTCATAGCAATGTGAACAAAATTTGTACTTATTATTAGAATCTCTATAAAATATCTGATAATTTGATATGCATATTTCTAATGACCTCCAAATATCTTTTGTATTTACTTTGTCCTGTTTCAGAAACCACCGCACCTGGTTTCCCAAAAATTCAAACAGTTCTTCATTCAGTCAATATAAGTACAATATTTTTTGAATCATTTAAAACGGACGCTTCGTTGTAATTTTATTCGAACATATTTTAACACAAACACATCCATTTTTTATGTTATGCCAAAATGATCAGAAACCTTTGAAAAGTGAAGATATACAAAAAAATTCATTTTTGATTTACAGTACGGCAAGGTAATTATTAATATAGCTATCAATCTAAAACAAAAGATATCAATCAAATTTGTCATATTGAGTCAGTTTGGGTTCTTTCTGTATTTATTTATTTCCTTCCGCAATTTTAAGAATTAAATCATGGTTGAGAGAGTACATAATCGAGAATATTTAAATCCATCAAGAATAAATTATATTCTAGTAAGAATGTTCTTCACGAGATTGGAGGATGGAATGCTTCACAAATTTAAGAATCGTTCTAGAATGTGGCTCAATGATCGTAATCACAATTATATAGTAAAATTGCAATATTATAACATATACTTGATTCACATAATACTTACAATTTGCGGTAAGAACAATTTATAATATTATACATACATACATATATATACATATATATATATATATATATATATATATATATGTATATATATGTATAATATTTATATATATATATATATATATATATATATATATCTAGTATAATATATATATATATATATATATATATATATATATATATACTAGATGACCCGACAGACGTTGTCCTGTTCCCATGTCTACAATTCAAAAGTACAATTTTCTTTATTAACCTATACTGATCTTTATCAATTAGTTAAAACTTATAATGTTTTTTACCCTACAGTATATACATTTATATGGTTGTTCTTAAATGTACCACTGCTTTAAATAAAATGATGAGTATCAGAACTCCACATATTGAAATATATTCAATAAAATAGTATATTAGAAATACACACTACAATTGATTGAACCAATTCATTTCCAATTGCTCAATTTATTTTAATGCCAAGGGCTATCCAATATTTTTAGTCATACCTGTAGATGTAGATGTATCAACAAATGATTTTTTGTTTATTCGCGATGAACACATCGATTTCCCAAATTTATCAAACAAAAAGTCATCGTCTGCCCTTGTGATTCATAGCATAAGATATACGTTTTGAAAATTGCAGTCTCTTAAATAGTATAATGAATTCAAAAGGAATTAATATATAGTATCCGCGGTAAAGGTACAATACACCTTGGATTTTTCTACCCAAAATAATTGCTTCAATAATGTTGCCCATAATTGTTATAATCTCGTACTATATATTAATTGTTTTCAGTAATAATAATATCTAAATTACATTTTTCTTAACAATAGTTCGATATATATTATTACTTAAGTTCATATTTTAAATGAATTAATTGGTCAAATCCTAATCATATGTGCAATATTCTATAATCTAAAAAAGGTGTAACCTGTGAACTTTTTTACTGTGCTCCAATTTGCGTGATATTTTGGAATCTCTTGAACCAAGTTAATTCTAGATGAAATACGATTAATAGTAATTATGGGGGAAATGCCACTCATAAAACTATTTGATTTAGATTAAAAAAATACAGACCCTTAACAGTACTCATTTTATATTAAAGCTTATTTTGAGCACTACAAAACCCGATGAAATATATAAAATGTAACACTTTGCCGCCAGACGGCTTGAAAAGCAACAATTAAATTTCGAACGCAATATAAAAGACCACTTTCTCTTTTTCATATGTATCTATCAATATTGTTCCTAGGACACATTATAAAACTCCGATTTATTAAGATTTTAGTTGATATAATTTTGTTCATTTCATAATTTTTGTTGAAATGTGTTAAAATTTTTGGAGATATTCGCAAAAAACGATGAAAAATGCCAGAAAGAAACGAATTTTCATTAGCCAGTAACTTGAAAAGTATTTGCTTTCTTGAGAAACATAATATCATTTATCAAAGCATTTGCTTTCTTGAGAAACATTATGATATCTGACGTTATTTTAAAAAAAAATGAAATTACACCACTGAGAATGTCATCCACCCGAAAAGTGGCAAAGGAGTCTTTTGAACTTAAGAGTAAGATGAACCTAATTGCAAAATTTCATACAAATTGGAGCACAGTAAAAAAAATCAGACCCAAAACGCTCCATCGACTTGAGCAAATATTCCCTATCCAACAAATGAAACAATGATACTTCTAAATAATTTTTTGAGTAAGTAAATTTTTTTGTATTGTGATTTAGTAAAGTAAGGCAAAGCACGACTGTATTAGTTAAAAAATAATAATGTATCAAATTGAATTATAAAGGGTATATTCACTGACTGTTCATCTGTTCATATTCCAAACCATATACAGTATCTTAAATTATTTTAATTTTTGGCACATTTCAGCTACTTTTGGCAATGATGATGTAGACATTAGATTTTGATTATTCATAATCATAAATATATTATATTCTAATATTGTCTTAGCTCATAATTGAATTAAAATTTTTGGCAGATGACAGTTTTCATTTGTTTCTTGGGTAATCTAAACATATATTCAACAAAAAAGCGTTTACCATTTATCAAGATGGTTGTCAATTTTTATTTCTATGTTAATATATCTAAGTATATAACTTGATTCTCGACATCATTCATTCTGTATATCTTTTTTCAGGCAGTATTATCTCCGACTCATTGCCTAAAAGATATCTTCAAGTTGTCATAAGTTATATTTTAGCTATACTGACTGATATAATCAGATGTCTTAAAGTTATGACGAGTGATCAAGATTTATTATTTAATCTTGCTGCTGCCGATATAATTTTAGAACCTTTCGACTATGCTAATACATTTTGCTCGTGGTCACTTCTGATGGATCAGTTCAGGTGTTAAATCGATGTCAATCGATTGATGTATTTATTAATGTTACTGAAATGCTTTTCAACTAATCTAATAAATTCATTCGATGTAGATATCCAAGGGATGAGAAAGATCTAATGCAATTTGCACAGTGGAGATTGTTTATAGAATCAATTGCAAGGCCCTTTGGTTACTTTTCGGTGGATTTGATTTATAGGCAAATGTCCTGTGAGGAAAGTGATACTTGTGACATTGTTGTATTTTCACTCATAATATTTATGCATGTTATACAAGCATTTGCCATCTACATGGGTAGGAACCACTTCATCGAACATCATCCAAATGTATCGTATATTAAACAATCAGTTCCATGTCTATACAATGCCTTCGTCAATTGGATCAAGAAAAGGCGATCAGAACCGAAACCGAATTGGCTGGATTATGCAGATGAACGATATGATAGACTGTTAGTTGAATACTTGAAAAGATTTTTTATAGCTACATGGATTTGTTCTTTGGCTTTAGTTATCGATACGACGACACTCTACAATTTTTTTGAAAACGCACAGCTTTTAAGAGAAATAAATCTCTCGAGTACGATTTATGGAAATGATTATGAATTTTTTTATCTAGTTGTACTATTTCCACTGTTGGCTCTGTTCATATATGCACCAATTATTTGGCTAGTTGAACGGCCGCTCCGACGAACAAAATTTTGGTATCCTTATGAACGTTTTATGGTAAGAATTTTGGTTTTATATACAGATGAATGCTTTATGTGATTTTTGATCAACGAATTTAGTAATAACTATAATTATTAACGTCGCAATTTATTCAAATATTGTTTGAATTTGTTACCTGTAAAAACATGTACCTACCCAGTTACTATACCATCTGGGGTTTTCAAACGAATGAATTTTGTGACAACTGTAATCAATTATTTTTGTTGCAAATAATTTATTACCTATAAAAACATGTACTTGACTAGTGGCGTAACTATAAAGTCTGGCAAATTCTTCTGATGGAGCCCTATCATAAAAAATCGTAACGTTTTTTTCACAATCAATGTAATTTTAATAATAACTAGTGGTGTATGGCATCGCGCCTTAAAGCAAATTGTTGGAACTTTTCGTGCCGAAAACTAAACTAAAATAAAAAAAAAAATTAAAATTGCAAAAAATAGATTTCTGAGAAATTTTGAATTTTAGAAAAAAATTGACTTTTTTGAAAAATTTGATTTTTTTATATTTAGATTTTTTTTGAAAATTGTAAACATTTTTTTGAGCAATCGCGCTGCACAGCTGATTTGGAGTCGAAATATCAAAGCGCCGCGTAGTCGTCTAACATGTAAACATTGGTACGAAACCCATATAAATGTACACATGTATTATTATAATAATAAGTACAAATGTACTTATTATTATAATCTTTATAAAATATCTTATATCTAATATTCAGTTTTGACCACTAAATGGCATTATTTTTCCTTTTATCATTGGATCTGTGGAGACGCTGGACCTGCTGATTACAAAAATTTCACCAGTTGTTTATTTCATCAATACAAGCAAAATGTTTTTTGAATTATTCAAATCGGGCGCTCCGTTATCTCAACCGCTAAAATACGATTTTTGGCACTTTTTGCGCCGTATCTCCGAAACGGCTAGTCCTGCTTTTGCCAAAAACTAATCAGCACGTCTCATCAGTGCAAATAAATTATTTTTTAAAATATTTAAATCGGTTGATCCGTGTTCGCCAAATTGTCGACGAAAATTTGTATCCGCATATACGTACATCATTTTTTTGTAAGGTATGTCAAAATGTTCAGAAACCTCTGAAACGAAAAGATAAATAAAAAATTTCATTATTGATTTTTTTTGCGATTACTATAACTTATCCTACGGGAAGTTAATAAATCGTAGTTGTATCTAGTACAAAAATTGTTCTATTTCTCCCTTGAAATGAATGAAAAATCGAGAAAGAATCGAGATCCAGATATGTTTTTTTCATAACTCAACGGTTTCTTAAACTTTTGTAATGGATCACTGAAATTTATGATTCTTAAATTTAAAAAATACTGAAATTTATGTTTATTTAATTCATCGGAAAAAATGCGATTTTAGTTGGTACAATAATAATGTAAACTAGTGGGGCGCATGGCATCTAGCCTTAAGGCAAATTGCTGAAACTTCCCGCACCAAATATTATTATTTTTTTAAAAACGATTAATATTTTTGAAAAAATTTTACTTCGAAAAAATTAGATTTTTGAGAAACTATGAATTTGACAAAAAATTACTTTTTTGAAAACAAATATTTTTTTTGCGAAAAAAATGTTTTCTTTATTTTGACATATTTTGGAAACTCTGAACTTTTTTCAAAGCAATTGTACTGCTTTAACTGCATAGAGGCAAAAAGTCAAAGCGCGTAAGCGCCGCGTCGCCGTCGAACGAATAAACATTGGTTCGGAACCTATAGGAATGCAAACAGAATTTATACTTATTGTTAAAATCTCTATAAAATATCTGATAATTTGATGTGCATAATGATCATTTTTGACCCCCAAATGGCGTTTTTTTTAATTTTTTTTATTAGATCTCCGAAACCGCTAGACCTGCCTTTATCAACAATTTGATCAACTCTTCATCTTGTCAATACAAGTAAAATGTTTTTTGAATTTTTAAAATCGAGCGTTCCTTTCTCTTAAAAACTGAGTTACTATTTTTGGTACTTTTTGCCCCGTATCTTTGAAACGGCTAGACCTGCCTTCGCCAAAAACTAATCAGCATGTCTCCTTGTCAATACAAATCGAATGTTTGTTAAATTATTTAAATTGGTTGAGCGGTGTTCCCGAAATCGTCGACGAAAATTTGTATCCGCACATACGCACACACACACACATACATCCATTTTTCCTAAGGTATGCCAAAATATTCAGGAGGTTTTGAAACGTGTAAAGATATATAAAAATTTTCATTTTCGATTTTTTTGCGATTACTATAACTTACCCTACGGGAAGTTAAATATAACATTAAATTTATGATATGTAATAACAAAATATGTTATTTTTGTACAAACTTTACTCATCTTCGCAAGCTTCTTCTCTTTTTTAAAAAGTATCTTATTTTTCTTTGTGAAGTTTTATGCAATTAGGCAATATACCTTTTTCTACATTATTTCCCTGCAATTTTCTAACTGTTCTAGGCAAACTTTCAATAATCATTCTAAATCGGCCCAATTTGGATAAAGTATGTTTGTGTGTTTGTGTGAAGAGAGTTTTGACTTTTTATCGACGTTTACTTATAAAACGAGTGATGCAAATTCAAAAATTTAAAAGCCATTCGATGTACCTATAAGGACTATCGGTAGTCGGTTTTGCGCGACTATCGGCTGAGCCATTTCTTTGCAATTATAATCTTCAATCGATTACCAAAAATCAAAAACTGTTCGGAAGATATTTTAGGAATTTCGTCGATTGGTATTTAGTTAAGATCGTACGGACCGTTTCTTCGTAATTGGATGTCTAAAAGACATTTTAGACGATTCTGATTAAATTTAGTATAACGATAATGATGCACTCTGAAATAGCGTACTGAAATATAATATGCCTACGATAAACGGTTGAATTATAAACATTCATCAAAGTTTAGAGTTTTGCCTCGAGCTTGAGCGATTCTAAGTAAAATCTATGCTTTCTAATATATTTTTACGAATGAAATAAAATATTGAGGTGTAATTAAAAAAATGTTTCTGAGATCGCGGCTTTTTGGAGCTGGTGCCTTCTTGAGTCCCTCCCACCTTATAGTTACGCCACTGTACTTAACACTAAACCATTACTTTAAAAAATCCCTAAAGTAAAACAATAATTTCAATTTGATGCCTGTTAATTTTTTTATACTGTCTACGTTATGTATTTCAGATAGGTGCGACTATTCTCGTAATTTCTACTTTCATTAAATTTTACATCGCCTTCGACTCTCAAACGGATGGTAATCTACAATACAGACCTCATGAAGTCCATATCAAAATATTCAACAGTTTACAATGTCCGGCTGTTTTATATTTTCCAAAATATATTGATGATCCTGTGATGATAAATATCAAGAGCAGTGTGACTATTCCTGAAATCAAATTAGATGGTTATTTGCAAACATTGAATGTATCCACTAAAGGCAGGTGTTTTGGAGAGAGCACATTTAGATTGATTTTGAGTGAAAAAGAACTCATGATAATCCTGATCAAGATGCACGATGGAAATATTGCGACGGATATATTCCCGTACAGAATACCATATATAGATTCTAATTCTCCCATCTTGAACGTTATTGGAGCTGATATTGCTGATCATATTTCTGTTCAAGAAACGACTGGAGTCAAACAGACAGTACTTCCACTTTTGGGTTTTATTGCTGGAGTTTTAATTCCAAATGCTAATCAGAGAGTGATCATTGTGGAAGCGCAATCGGTCAAACTATGGAAAAATCATAAACGAATTATGACGTTAGAATTGGAGATTGGTGGTGGGTATACGGTGATGGTCACTGAAGGTGAAGAGGTTCTTTTTGCGATTGACAAGGAACCGAATAAAGGAAATGTATTTTTGTATTTTATGATGTGCGCTCTAGAAACATTTGGAAGATATTTCACGGAAACAGGACTGATAATGTACTCGTGCATAGCACCACCCAAAATTTTAAGAGCTACTATGTTTACAATAAAGGAAAATGCTGTTTATTTATTAGGCATTATAATGTCTCACGTGAAGAACATTTTGCCACCAGCGTATCCAGTTCTATTAACAGCTGTTGAAATATGTTTCTTCATGATACTGTTGTTATTAGTTTCTAAAAAGATGAATAACACTTTTATGAGTTTAGTTGCTGTTGCCAACCCAAATAGTAATCAATAATATAATGAATAATAAAATAACAATTATTTTAAGTTGATAATTTGTCACTATTTGAAATCTTGATTGATTCAGGAATAAAAAATAGAAATCTTTATGTTGTTTATTTTTTGCAAATATTATTAAATTTAGTATTTATGGTAGTATTTTTCTGTAAATATTTCTGGTAACAAACTGTAGGCTTACTAACGGAATTCTAAATCTTACAAGGAAAGAATTACGTCAGGCAATCTGTTTCAATGTGTGACACAAGATTTTGCAAATTGGATTCAGAGTGCAGAATATGACTAGGTGTAAGTGGCATTTTGCCTTAACGTAAGTTGCTGAACTGACAACAGACTAGGTGTGACAATAGACTAGGTGTAAGTGGCATTATGTCTAACGTATAAAGACAATAGAAGTGGTGCATGACAAATGCTATAACTAGCACAAATTCAAATTTTAAAAAAAAATTGAAAACTTTGAAAAAAAAGATTTTTGAAAACTTTAAACTTTTGTTCATAACAAACTCACTGCGCACTTGTTTTAGTGTCCAACATTGGTTTGCAACCCAGAACAAAATTTGTACTTCCCGTAGGGTAAGCTATAGTAATCGCAAAAAAATCGAAAATAAAATTTTTTGCATTTCTCGATGTTTCAAAGGTTTCTGAATATTTTGGCATACCTTAGAAAAAATGGATGTATGTGTGTGTGTGTGTGTTCGGATACAAATTTTCGTCGACGATTTCGAGAACACCGATCAACCGATTTAAATAATTTAAAAAACATTCGATTCGTATTGATGAGGAGACGTGCTGATTAGTTTTTGGTGGAAGCAGGTCTAGCCATCCCGAAGATACGGGGCAAAAAGTGCCAAAAACGGTAACACGGTTTTTAAGAGAACGGAGCGTCCGATTTTGAAAATTCAAAAAACATTTTACTTGTATTGATAAGATCAAGAATTGATCGATTTTTCATGAAGGCAGGTCAAGCGGTTTCGGAGATCTAATGAAAAAAGTAAAACAAAAAGCTATTTGGCGGTCAAAAATGATCATTAGACATATGCACATCAAATTATCAGATATTTTATAGAGATTTTTACAATAAGTATGAATTTTGTTTACATTCCTATCGGTTTCGTACCAATGTTTATCCGTTAGACGGCGACGCGGCGCTTACGCGCTTTGACATTTCGTCTCTATTCAGTTAAAGCAGTACGATTGCTTTGGAAAAAGTTCAGAATTTCCAAACTATGCCAAAATAAAGAAAACTTTTTTTTTCAAACAATTTTTTTTTTTTTGATTTTCAAAAATCTAATTTTTTCGAAGTAAATTTTTTTCAAAAATGTTAATCGCTTTAAAAAAAATAATAATTTTTGGTACGAGAAGTTCGAGCAATTTGCCTTAAGGCACGGTGCCTTAATTGCCTCAAGACAGAATTCCACTTACAGCTAGTTAGAATCTCTATAAGTCTAATGATCCTCTGCGTTTCAGAAACCACCGTACCTGGTTTCCCAAAAATTCAAACAGTTCTTCATTCAGTCAATATAAGTAAAATATTTTTTGAATCATTTAAAACGGACGCTCCGTTGTAATTTTATTCGAACATACATTGACACAAACACATCCATTTTTCATGTTATGCCAAAATGTTCAGAAACCATTGAAAAGTGAAGATATAAAAAAATTATTTTTGATTTACAGTATTGCAAGGTAATTACTAATATAGCTATCAATCTAAAACAAAAGATATCAATCAAAATTGTCATATTGAGTCAGTTTGGGTTGTTTCAACATTTATTTATTTACTTGCGCAATTTTAAGTATTAAATCATGGTTGAGAGAGTTCATAATCGAGAATATTTAAATCCGTCAAGAATAAATTATATCCTAGTAAGAATGTTCTTTACGAGATTGGAAGATGGAATGTTTTTCAGATTCCAAAGTCGTTCTAGAATATGGCTTGGTGGACACGATCAAAATTATGTGGACAACTTGTATTATTATCAAGTTCTAGGTTACTTATTAGTAAGAACTTGCGGTAAGAATAATATATAATGCATAATAATATTATAATATATATTACTAGCTGAATCCGATCACGCGTTGGCGTGTCATACACATAAAAAAATGTAAACAAAAATGCTACATCTATTTATAAATTCTGCTACATCTATTTATAAAGATGGAAGATAGCATACGTGTATTTCGTGATTAGGGAATGCAATACCGATATACCGGCATACTGAAATACCGGTATACCGTCCGATTTTTTGGCGGTATTAATACCGGTATTTACCCCAAAAAATACCTGTATTTTTGGTATTTTTACATAAGCGCTATTTTATACATAGTACACTTAAGTTTAAATTTCTCGGAACAAATTTATCTTCAAATTCCACAATCACATAAACAGATATATTCTATTAAGCGATTCTATAGGATAAATAAATGTCATAATATTCGTCATTAAACTGAATATTTATTGATACCCTAAGAGCTTCATATCGTGTTACAATAAATAGAATCGGACTGATAGATGATGATGTTTATTTCATCTTATACAAAAATTTAACGGTTTTTTAAAGTGACATTCGCGCCAAAAGTTTTTATATCATAAATACTCACAATCAACAACTTTACCACTGCGTAATCTTTATTTTTTGACTTTATACATAATTAGAGATGGGCTTATCATATCCGAAGCCGGATCGACTCGGATTTGACTCCGCTTTATGGTGGAGTTATATCTGCTAAACAACTCCACGACTCCGACAACTTTGAAACCGAAATACTCGACACAAATGCGTTCTATAGTGCGTTGTTTATGCATCTAAAGATTTGTCAAATCCAATTTAATTTTTTGAAATGAAAATGTATGAATAAAATAAAATTAAAAAATATCAATAAAATAATTTTTCTAAAAAATTCACAAATAAATGATGAGTTGTAAAATTTTTCGGTCGACCACATGATCGACTCAATGACTTGTAATTTTAACAGTGTTGACCAAAGTAAAAACGCAAAACTTGAGAATCAATTCAATTTAGTTATTTTCTTTTGATGAGAAAATAAATGATTTTTTGGATTAATTTTATATAAAAATAATGTAGTAAACCTTGTAATAAAAGCAAAACATTTATCATAAAATATTTTGACCAAATAATAATACTTCTGATTTCTAATTTTTTCTTCTGCTACTTCCATTCGAGAATTAATATTATATCGGGTAGTTCGATTAGCATATTATTATTCTTACACAATTATATAATTGTGTAAAAGTAAAAATTTAATACTATATATTTTTTTCTGCTTAAATACTATTGACGTCACTGATATATTTTGCACTCTAAAGTGTTGTTATTTCAGGCTATGGAAAAACCAGATTAAATGTATTTTGTTTCGTGTATTTTTCGGTATGTATATTCCTGATTGCCGTCATTCACGGTCAAAGATTGTCGTAGTTAGAAATATGACCCCTTACTATTCAATAAATTATACATTGGAGCTATTCACACTTGAACACAATTTTATTGTTCTGTATTTTTGAAGTAATATTTTTGTATTTTCTGGAAAAAAACGTATACCTAAAAGGTCATAAAACTGCCTCTGAGACGAGAAAGCGACAGCTTCCTTCCCAAAGCAAAACGCAGTAACAGATTTATAGTACCAGTTTAGGGAAGTCGGATATGACAAATCCGGTGAGTGATAACTCCGGAGTGAGTTACCCATCTCTAATACATATTAATCATAGCAATTACTAAATATTTTTGCTTTTTATTACTATTATAAAATATTATTTTAGTTAAAACCTATCGTAGTATGAAAATAATATAGGGCCATTATATTGTTTTAAATAAAATTACTCAACAATTATAGTATGTTATTATTTATCTTGATAAAGTAACGAATCTTAAATTAGTTTGGAAAAACTACTTTTTTGATGTCTAAAATATTGGCAATTATGCTAATTTAAAACATAGGGTACAAACAATACAATTTATTATAATAATATGTAATATGATCTTTTATGAGTACTTAAATTAGATATAATTTTGTTATATTATTATTGAAACACTAAATTTATTGTTTTTTATTGTTTAATTGAATATACGTAGTTGTAGTTGTATATACATTTTTTTTTATATTTGTACTAGTAACTTTCAATTTTGTTTACGTTTGTTTAAGATAATAAAAATACCGGTAATTTACCGGTATTCCGGTTTTAAAATGAAAAATTACCGAAATACCGGTATTGAATTTTTTTATCGGTATTGCATTCCCTACTCGTGATTGATTGTTGAGCTGTATTAGAGCAAAATATACCATTCAGCATTTGTCTTTCAATAATTATATTGTAGAAACCAACAACAAAAAAAACATACATCACAGCACATATCTTTAGGAATATAACTCGTCTCTTGTGATCACTTGTTCTGTATATTTTTTCAGGCGGTATTATCTCCGACTCATTGCCTAGAAGATATCTTCAAGTGATCATAAGTTATCCTTTAGATATACTGATTGATATATTTATTGGAATTGTCACTATGACAAGTGATTATGATTTACTATTTAATTTTCAAGTTGCACGAATTATTTTACTACCTCTTGCATATGTTAATACGATTTGCACGTGGTCGCTTCTGATGGATCAGTTCAGGTATTAAATCCAATTTATTGTTGTTAATTGCAATAATATGTAACACAACATAACATAAACATTTGGTTAAATCTTATAAATAAAATATAACAATATAAAACAAAAGCTATTTTTTTAAACAAAGTTAACAAGAATTCTTTGTGAAAACTTTTTTTCATATTGAATTTTCCATTTCCTTTCTCTTTCGTATTTTATCTTAGTTAAGGGGCACAACTAGTGTGAAATTTTCAAAAAATCGAATTCCATATTTCGATAGGTTATACCTTTAAAAATAACATAACAAAATTTTAAATCGATATCTTAAATAGGTTTTCAGTTACAGCCATTTAAAGAGTATATGTATATAGTATAATGATCATTTAATCTTTAAACGCGTTTTTCTCGAAACAGCATTTTCCGAATTTGCTGCAGTGATTACTCAAAAACAAATGATCCGATCACTATCAAATTTTTTTTTACATGTTCTATATATAGTTCTCCGTAAAATGAACTATCGATTTCTTGATCGGATAAAAAATCGAATTTTGGCAGTCCAAAAACGACCAAAGTTTTGGGTAAAATTTGACTTTTTTTTAAAAAACGCCGTCATTTTGTCAATTTTTGAATATTTTTCTTTATCGTAGTTCATTTTACAGACAATATTATCTAGTTTACCAAGATTTTTTTCTAAATTTTATCCACGTAGAAGGCCGGAATCCCTGCAGCAGTGAAGAGCCCTTTTTTGTCGCGCCTTTGGAGATCAAGAATATTTAATTTTTTTCTTCAAAAATTTTACTATGTATTCTTAAAACATGTATAAATATATTCCTAAAATTTTGAAATGATTGATAAAGTAGTTTTTTTAATATAAATTCCCAAAAATCACCTTTTTTTAGGCGGTTACACTAGTTGTGCCCCTTAAGTTAGATTTTTTTTATCTGTTTAATCTTCACCCAAAAAGGACAATAAATAAAGGTAGCAATGTAACAAT
The DNA here is from genome assembly GCF_003426905.1 of Ctenocephalides felis. Lineage (NCBI taxonomy): Eukaryota > Metazoa > Arthropoda > Insecta > Siphonaptera > Pulicidae > Ctenocephalides > Ctenocephalides felis. The sequence continues at coordinate 7,869,462 of NW_020539727.1, read as the reverse complement.
TATGATTAGAAGAATTCAAACATGAAAACTTACTTTTGACTCTTTAAAAGCAATTCGGTCTACAAACCATGCTTATGCAATGCACTGACTGAGAGCTATAATATATAATAAATAATAATAATTGAATACTAACTAAATCAATACTAACGTAGTATATTCTGTTTCTTGTAACGACTGTGCTTTCCAATATATTGGACAAACCTCACAATATGTACACAAGAGAATGAGACAACATGAACTAAGTGTGGTCCACCATAAACAAAAAAAATTCAAAAGTACCCTAGTACAGCACTCTATTGAAAATGCCCACTCGTTTAACTTCACTCCAAAGATCTTATATCATGAAAGATGCATCTTTAGGAGGTTATTTGCGGAAAGTTGTCTTATTCGTTTCTAATAGTGTCAACATTAGATCAGATCACAACCTATCACATGATTTTTATTTAAATTTTTTACACTTTTTGACAAACAATTAATATCGACTTCCATTTAAGATCAATAATTTAAGTGTTCACATCCAAATATATAAAAACACACGCACACATCCTTACAGTTCTCAAGTGGTCGCACGTGTGCGTGTGACTTAGAATTAGTTCATTACAAACAGCCCATCTCATAACATCGAGAGAATAATATTGTTTGGTTTTCAAATAATAATTTTAAAAAAGACAGAACTTATAGTAATTTTGATTTACAAAATTTACCTATTCGGTTGAAAAATAACTCATAAATTCAATTTTTGATAAAATCTTTTTTAGTGAAAAAGTGCTAACGAATATTGAAACATACAGTTAATTAATTCAATTTTGTCATTAAGCTTTTCTTAAAATTTTCCATAACTTTCAAAAAAAAATTATAATTTTTAATATCCTGTTATATAATCTACTCATTTATTTTTATCATTTTCATTTTGATCATATTATCATATTTCTGTACATTATTTTTTCAACTAATTTATTAATTAAAAAATCCATTTTCTTCTCTTAAAAATATTGTTTGCTCAAATCTCATCAAGATCATGTTTCTTGACAGATGTCCTGAGGATGGAACGTACCTAGTTCCGAAACGTCGACAGTAATTAAATAAATAAAGAAAGAAATAGTTTATTTAACAAACTTTTTTTGTTTTTTTATTACTTTTTGGATTCTTGTTCGAAACTCTACAAAATATACATATTTATATATATATATATATATATATATATATATATATATATATATATATAAAGATTAAAATGGAATTTTTCATTTATTCTATTAAAAAGATCATTACATACATAACAATAGTTGATATTAAATATAAAAATATAAAAAAGAGAATATTTTATACATACCAAACCAGGAAAAACACAAAAAAATTATATAAATTTATTAAACACTAAACTTGTGTAAAAAACGTCATAACTAATAATAATTAATAAAGAGAAAAAAAAACTCTCCCTGATAGGGTTACTGATTCGGTTTACAGGTTGGACTACAATGATTGCAATAGTTGTTACATTGGGGAAAGTGTAACTAGAGGGTTAATCAACATACATATAATTCTAGAAACCCAAATCAATTCAAAACTATGCTTTTAGAACTTATGATTAACCTGAACCATACTTTCAACATGTTCAATTCTACCATCTTATTATTGAAAAGAATTGTGACCTTAGAAAGATAGTTGAGTCGTTTCTTATATCTCTTAATACTTCTTGTGTCTACAAATAGAACTCCTCTCATCTTTTGCATGACAGTTACAAATTCATTATAAATTTCATAAAAAATAATTCTTTACAGTGTTAGAATATTTCGTTCGTTATATCTCTTTCTCTGTTTCTCAGTCCTCTCTTGTTTCTTACACCCCGCATCCACTCACTCTACCGCACGTGCCGCGTAAGCCTTGAAATCAGTTGTGTTACTATGCACAGCGAGCGAACAACACGCAAGTTTAGGAGAGGTAATATGTGCCCCTATAATTTCTTTTTTTATTAATTATTATTAGTTATGATGTTATTTTGCACAAGTTTAGTTTTCAATAAAGTTATGTAATTTTTTGTGTTTTTCATGGTTTGGTATGTATAAAATCTTCTCCTTTCTATATTTTTATTTTTAATATCAACTATTGTTTATATGATTGAAATATAGATCAAAATATGTTTCCACTGCGGTGTGAAATGGAAATGGGAAAAACTCTCACACTACTTCTTCCCTGAATCGAGTTTGAGTTTAACTCAGTACTAATCATTATTATTATTATTATTATTATATATTTATTTATTTATTCATTTATATATATATATATATATATATATATATTGTTTAAATTTTATATAGTAGAGACCTTATAAATATGCCTTTGTGAAAATATCCAATAATCATATAAATTGTAGATACCCGAGGGATGAGAAAGATCTAATGCAATTTGCACAATGGAGATTGTTCATAGAATCAATTTCAATAACCATTGGTTACTTTTCGGTCGATTTATTTTATATGCAAATTTCCTGCGAAGAAAATGATATTTGTGACATTGTTGTATATTCACTCATAATATTTACGCATGTTATACAAGCATTTGCCATCTACATGGGTAGGAACCACTTTATCGAACATCGTCCAAATGTATCGTATATTAAACAAGCCGTTCCATGTCTATACAATGCCTTCGTCAATTGGATCAAGAAAAGGCGATCAGAACCGAAACCGAGTTGGCTGGATTATGCAGATGAACGATATGATAGACTATTAGTTGAATATTTGAAAAGATTTCTTATTGTTGTGTGCATTTATTTTTTGATTACAACCATCGACACGATAAACTACTACAATGATACTGAAAACGTAGAACTTTTGAAAAAAATAAAACTTTCGAGTACGATTTATGGCAATAACTATGCCCTTTTTTATGATGTTGTATTATTTCCACTGTTGGCACTGTTTATATACATACCAATAATTTGGCTAGTTGAACGGCCTCTTAGAAGAACAAGATTTTGGTATCCATATGAACGATGCATGGTGAGAATATTAGATTTATATACTGATGTGTTTTTGAATCAATGTATTTAGTGACAACTATACCTGCACAAACATGTATTTATCCTATGGCGTAACTATACAATCTGTGGCTCTTTCAATTGGCAAATTTTTTCGATGGGGCTCTAATTCGTAATCGTATCTAATACACGAAAATTGTTCTATTTCACCCTTGAAAGTGGATGTAAAACCGAGAATTTTGTTGGTAAATTCAGATATGCTTTTTATATAACAACGGAATTTTCAGCCTTTTTAATAGATCACTGCAATGAAATTTTTAAGCCATCTGCATAATCCTGTTATTTTAGCAAAGATCTTGAAAATGATGTTAAACCCTGTATAGTTATGCCACTGTAATTAATATTAAACCTTTATTTCACAAAATTCCTTAGAGTATAACGATAGTTTAAATTCATTCCTATAATTTTTTTATATCGTCTCGATCAAATTTGGAAAAAGTATGGGTGTGTGCACCTAATATAACCTTTGCTTTAAAAAATTCCCTAAAGTTAAACAATAATTTAAATTTCATGCCTGTTAATTTTTTTATACTGTCTAGATTATTTGTTTCAGATAGGTGCGACTATTCTCGTAATTTCTACTTTCATTAAATTTTACATCGCCTTCGCCTCTCAAACGGATGGTAATCTACAATACAGACCTCATGAAGTCCATATCAAAATATTCAACAGTTTACAATGTCCGGCTGTTTTATATTTTCCAAAATATATTGATGATCCTGTGATGGTAAATATCAAGAGCAGTGTGACTATTCCTGAAATCAAATTAGATGGTTATTTGCAAACATTGAATGTATCCACTAAAGGCAGATGTTTTGGAGAGAGCACATTTAGATTGATTTTGAATGAAAAAGAACTCATGATAATGCTGATCAGGATGCACGATGGAAATATTGCGACGGATATATTCCCGTACAGAATACCATACATAGAATCTAATTCTCCCGTCTTGAACATTATTGGAGCTGATATTGCTGATCACATTTCTGTTCAAGAAACGACTGGACTCAAACTGACAGTACCGCCAACTTTGGATTTTATTGCTGGAATTCCAATTCCAAATGCTAATCAGAGAATGATAATTGTGGAAGCACAATTGGTCAAATTATGGAAAAATCATGAACGAATTACGACACTGAATTTGGAGATTGGTGGTGAGTATACGGTGATGGTCACTGAAGGTGAAGAAGTTCTCTTTGCAATTGATAAGGAACCGAATAAAGGAAACGTGTTTTGTTATTTTATTATGAGCATTCTAGAAACATTTGGAAGATATTTTACGGAAACTGGAGCGATGATGTACTCGTGCATTGCACCTCCCAAAATTTTAAGAGCTACTACATTTGGAATAGCGGAATACGCAGTTTCTCATTTAGAGGATATACTTGCTTTTGTTAAAGACATTTTGCCACCTGCATATAGAATTCTATTAACAGCTATTGAAATCTGTTTCCTCATGGTACTATTATTATTTGTTTTTAAAAAGATGAATAGAACTTTTATGAATTCAGTTGCTGTTCCTGACCCAAATAGTAATCAATAATGCACAAATAATAAATTAACAATTAACTTAAACTGATAATTTGTCACTTTCTATATGAAATATAGATTTCTTGACTAATATATTTAATTTATTATTTCACTAATTATTAGTTTTAGCATTCATTATGGTGATTTTTAATAAATATTTCTGGTAACAAACTGTAGCCTTACAAACGGAATTCTAAATCTTGCAAGGAAAGAACTATCATCGAACACTTATAAATTATAATTAATACAAATAAAAAAACATAGTGCCTCCTGTAACAAGAATTCTGATTATAAATCAAAGTGAAATATAATTGATACAAATAAAATATATAGCCACATCTTACAAAATATAAAATCATCCAATTATGGCAATACAATTTTTGTGAAATGTCAAAAATGACGCACTTACGCAGTTCTGTATATTGCGTAATAGCTATATTTTTTTATTTTTAACTTTCCGTAGGGTAAGTTATTGTAATTGTCCGAAAATTGAATTTATGTGCTGACTAGTTTTTGGCAAAGACAGGTCCGACCGTTTCGGAGATACGGAGCAAAGAATGCAGAAAATAGAAATCTAGTTTTTTGAGAGATCGGAGCATCGGATTTGAGTGATCCAAAAAACATTCAACTCGTAATGATTTTTTTTTCGAAAAAAAATTTTTTTCGAAAAGCAATTGTTCTTGTTAAAATGACAAAGCTTGCAATTCCATTTCACTGATCCTGAACGTAAAGTATTACAAAGTTGCTTTTTTTATAAATAACTAGCAAACGCGACAAACTCCGTTTCGCCACCAGATGGTTTCGTGGGAAAGATGAAGAAATTTTTTGTTTCTTTTATATTTGAAAAGAAAAAAGTTGATTTTATTATACAACAGTGATAAATTTATTTCGATTACAAAAATGAAGTGTTTTTTAGTTAAATTTCTCTAAGTAAATGAAAGTAAATCCGCAAATTATCCGTTTCAATGAAGTGCTCTTTGGTAAACCACATTTTTTGTTTTTTGGTCTGACGTTAACACAAAGAAAGCGGATGGTTTTCCAACTCGTGAACAGGCAACGTATAACTGCCCATGTGAAAAACAATGATTTTCTAAATAATCTATTTAAAATTTATCCCGCAAACACTAAGCGATTGGCCTTGCGACTTGTTATTGCGAACGCAAGGCGAACTGGATATTGCAATCGTTTGAAGTCAAACGGAAGACCAGTCAGAATCATTGGTATGTTGCCAAAAATTTATAATTCTTGAAACCTTTCTTTTCAATTGTAAATACAAAAATACCAATCACATTTTATAAAGGATCAATATGATAACACATAGTGTCGTCAATATTAATCTTACGTAAAATAAACCAAATATAAACATTTCATGGAATTTATTATTGTCTACAATTTGGAACAATTCTGGTATTTAATATGGACTACGCTTCCATATTTTCACCAAATCGCCAGCAATTTTTGATTGAATGGTGAAATTCAGTGCGTGTACATCATTATTCTTTGCGGCAAGAATAGCTCGTTGACTTAACCAAGCATAATTCTGATAATTCTCACTAATGTCATTACTCGAATTTTTAATTACGGTGCGTGAAGTTCCAGCAATTTGCATCAAGGCACGATGCCATGCGCCACTAATTTTCTTAGCTTGCGGAGCCCGAAACCTTTCCAACGAATGCAAAATTGTCGAAATCGTTTCGTGCGTTCTGGAGTTATTTCGTCAGGAAGGAAAACCCGACTTATTTATATATATATAGAAAGATTATAAATAATGAAGAATAAATTGATATTCAAATTTATTGCTCTAATCAGAAGATCAAGCACAACAATTGTTTGTGTAGCTGTGTGTCATTCGGACATCTATGCAGTTCATTTTTATTGGCAGAGTTAATGAAATTATTTATGATTCTTATAAGTTCACTGTGTGAACGAATATTATAGAATTTATTAACCAATAATTACTTCATTTCTCTAATGAAGGTTCATTTCTAAATGCTAATTACAATGACAAACCGATCATGTTATATTTGAAGTATGACTTTAATTACATTATTGTTTTTAAATATTATTCACATTTTTAATGCTATTATAAGTATACAATTTATAATTTACCGTTTTATAAATATGTATAATGTTTGACATTAAAAAATGTGTGCATCGCGAGTATTACCACATTACTAATGAATATAATTAAATAAAAAGTTACATAATGTATTTATTTTTAACTTAAATTTAACGTCTCGTACAATAGCAACATAGATTTACTTCAATCGGGTGTAAACATTACGCGCACTTTTTTTAATATCGATCAAGATCCTATTAAAATGTCTGTTACTACTTACCCCTGTTACAATAATTCTCTATATATGTAAAAATAAGTTAAGTTTTCAGATAATTTTCAATTCTTACAAACCGAACCTTACAAACCGCCTTGGGAGATCTTGTCTCGCATTCTTCTCAAGATCAGATTCGAAAGTGATCCAATTCTTTCGATATTAAAAAGTGAAAATGAAATTTGTCGATCGTTTGTTATGAGCAAGAGATGCCCATAAAAAGTAACAAGTGAAAAAAATAACCAAATTGCCTTCCTTCCATTGAAATCAGAGATTTAAACTTTTTTTATTATGATTGTTAGTAAGGTATCCAAATCCAAAACCCCTGTGGCTAGAATACTTTTTATTAGTTCAAATAATAGTAAAAGTGATTCGAATGGTATCAAAAGACTTTATTATGTATGAGTAATAAAAGAATCAAATTATGTTTGGACTTTTTTTAGTAATGTTTGAAAGAAAGTAAAATCTGATCTGGCAATTAAATGTGAAGTAAAGGTAATAGACGAGTTATATCATTTTATTGTTTGTGGACACTAGGTTTTATACAAAAACCGACATTTCAGAAAAACGGTTTTCGAATTTCTATTTTACTAAAAAACCGGTTTTAACCGGTTTTCGAATTTTATATAGAAAATAAATTTTTGCTCGAATATTTTGTAATTTATCCGCAATTTTAGTGTAATTTCGAGCAGTATTTGACTGAATTTATTTATTGTTTAATTTTATAGATAGTAAACAAAATTATTTTAATTTTAATTTTTAAATAAAAAAATCATTAAATTAAAAAATAATAGATACATGTTGATACATACTTGTTAATATCAAGTTTACTTTTAAAAACAATTAGCTGTCTGTTGAACAATTAACTGTCTGTTCCGAGCAATTATAATTAATTAATTTTAAACATTCTAATTATTTTTGGTTTGATAAAATATGATTTCAAGAAACTAAAAACATCTATCGAATCACTACTTAGTTGTGTCCTTTGTTTACTCACAAAAACTCCTGAAATTGAAAATACTCTTATACACGCGACCAAATTATAATTGTTTTTAAAGCCTGATATAATAATTCTAAGTTTTTTGTTCTTTAATTTGTGGCTTCTAGGGTTTAAAACTCGTTTTTTTAAGCTTGAGTAGAGGAAGTTACTTCTTGAAGAAGAAGTCACACTGATTTAAATTAATACATACACTGGCATAAAAATCTAAATTGATAAGATATCAAATGCTATTGAACCAATATGATTTCAAGAATGAAAACGCTTTCATCTATCTTTTATATTTGACTATATTTGTTTGTCATTTTCCATTTATACAGTGAACACCGGTTTTTGAAAACCGACAAACCCTAGTGGACACACTGTCTTAAAAGTATATAATTTATATAAAGATTATTTAAATAAATGATCAAATGCAAATTTGTCAAATTACTAGCTTTCCAAAGGCGAGTTGTTTTTTTTTCAAAAAAAATCTGATTTGCTAATTTTATGTTTTCTCGAAGTTTCAAGTCATTCTGAAGCATTTACGCATCCCAAACTAGGTCTTTAGTCTCGGTATGTCGGACTCAATACCGCCTGGGTATAATACCGACTAAAACTCCGCTTTGCGGAAATCGCCGTTAGGCTTGGTGGGAGGATCTAGAATGTTATCATTCTTGCAATGAAGAATGTGAATTTTTTTGTATAGCGAAGGAAATGCATTTACTCATCTCACACTAGGTGTTTTGTCTGGCTATGTCGGACTCAATACCGCCTTGGTATAATACCGGTCGGTACAGAAACTGCATGGGGAAAAATCTAGAATGTTATCATTCTTGCACTGGAGAATGTATGTGTTTGTGTATATATGTGAGCCGATTTTTTTATTTTTTCTCGACGATTTCTCAAAAACGGCTGAAACTATTTCAAATATTTACAAGACATTTCATGTGTCTCATTTTTAGTTTCTTTAAGTTTGGCAAAAAAGTGCGTTTTTTGCATCCGTTTTTGAAAATATCTTGCAATCTCTTATTTATGGACTTGTGCATTGTTTACAGAAATTAATTAATAATTATCTTAATTTAATAATAGCTTTTTTAATTCTGTTTCACTTATGAGCAGTCTACAAAACTTCTCTAGTTTTCTAAAAAATGTTACCATTGATTTAAATCATTAAATAATATCAAGGACTACGTACATGATATGTTATCATGCCAGTATTTTCACAACATAATTTATTAAGTTTATTTAAAAAAATGTTTTAGCATTTTTAATGAAATTTAACATGGCGATAAGGATTGTGCACTAAACAGTCCTACAAAAATTGCTTGAATTATATAAATTCATAAAATTTGGAATAATAATCTGCAATTTTAGGACATACAAGCACGTGTTCATGCACTATAATTAATATAATTACAGAATGCAAGATTATCAAAAATATTAACATTTTTCACTCCTTTCAATCTTTTCAAAAAGTTATGGACTATGGCCCATGGTTTTCACTCAAATTAAAACGTGTCAAAACTTCAACATTTTTCACTTCATATATATATATACACACACACATATATGCAACTTACAACTAGTTTTTATAATATATTTCTATTATAGAATACCATGTCTAAATTAGCGGTCAAGAAAGCTAGTGCATAATTTACCCACCTTAACGTTCTAATTTATTATGTACCTTACAAATAAATATTTTCCTTATTATCTTTCTTCTGCAGAATTTCTAATAAACAATATATTCTATTACATATACCTCAGAGTATTCAATTATTTGGTAAAAAACGAATCCAGAACAATGCCTCTTATATATGCGTATATCCTCTCTCAGAGTGAAAGTGCTATCTCTTCGGTATGTAAATTACATTCTGCACCTGATGTACTAAAAAGATTAATAAAACATTGTTCGTATTAATAATATATTTATGATTAATTTATACTTAGGTTTCTATATGTTATTAATAAGAGTTAGTGATGATTGAGGTTCGTAATTAGAGGAAGACAGTTTTAATTTAATCACAACTGGTTTATACTTGTGGAAATTCAATGTATTTTTTTTAAATGTATAAATAAATATGGAATTTAAGTTTTAAATAATATTGTGCATATTTATAAAAGGAGATGATTTGTCTGCAATTTTTTAATTACTTGCTAATAATAATCAAGTAGGGTAAATGGGGTACAAAAGTCCAAGCTGATTTTCAGTAATTTTACTGTCTATAAATAAACAACCCCAGTAGAATTGAATCGTGGCCAGAGAGGTAAAAAATCGTGGCGCAATATTCAAATCTAGTTTTTAGATGAACCGGATAATATTTGCTTAACAAAATTATGGAAAATTTGGAAAATTTATGGGCGAACAGTTTTATATAATATATTACAAATGAAAAACACGTTTCCCTTCTGATTTTATATTTACACAAATTATACATTATTTTAAAATGGGGGCGTAATTAGTAAGAATTTTGAGGGCGGCCAATATTCGTTTCTTGGGTCACGAAAAAAAATAACTTTAAATAATTAATTATCTATCTCACCACGTTTAGTAAAATTCCTAGTTAACACCTATCTATAGAAATATGTTTTTTTTTACTATTTTTCTACAATTTGTCATCTGTCCCTTTTTGCCCCATGGACTGAGTAAGAAGGTACAGCCAGAACGCAAACAGACCCAACGACTTTTTTAAATTTTGAAGGAATTTTAGGATATGATAGCTACGTTAACCAATGTAAAATACAAGTTTTATGGAAGCTTTATTCACAAAGATTTTGTTGTATAGAGTAGGTCGGGGCACAAGGGTCCAATTTGATTTTCAGCAAATATACTGACCACTCTAAATCAAATAAACTTCTTTACAACACATAGCATGTATCAACTAATCAACTATCTAATTATCTTCAGATAAATTCGCAGTTATTATGGAAATGTGTTTTTTACTATTGTTCTAAAATTTGTCATCTGTTTCTTTTTACCCCATATTGTAAAAACAGACAGCCAAGTCAAACAGATTCAATGTCACAATTTTAATTTTATTAGTGGAAACATTATTCAATTTATACGCAAAATATAAATTTCATGGTGTTAACTTTGTTCGTCTCTAATAACACGTTTATTGTCTCTAACTGCGCTCTCTACTCTCTATACATTATATATTTATCTCTATACGTCTATTACAATATATAAATACATAATTTACTCACATACATACATAACTTTTTTTGTTATTCTATCCATATATATGGGTAATTTTTTGCAAAGATAACACTGTATATAACCTTGATCTGGTATTTTGTCAAAAATATTCATCATCAGAGCTGCAATAACTAGTTATTTAATTTATCTCTTGTAAAATTGCTTGTTCAGCTTAATTGAATTTTTTATTTATTATTTTCAAGGGTTAAGATTCAGTTGGTCCTTTTTACCCCACCCAGGTGCAAACTTTTATAGAGATTATAAAATGCTGTTGAAAATTTCTCAACTTTACTGATTTTTGAGATATCGGTGGTGGGCTTTTTTACCCCGCTCTACGCTATGTATTTAATTATATATAATTACTAGTTAATTAATCGTTTATGCATATTATTACATTTGGTTTTCACCAAAATTTAAAATTTTAAAAATCCTTTTTTAACTTCCCGTAGGGCAAGTTATAGTAATCGCAAAAAAATCGAAAATGAAAATTTTTATATATCTTTACGTTTCAAAGGTTTCTGAACATTTTGGCATACCTTAGAAAAAATGGATGTATGTGTGTGTGTGTGTGTGCGTAGTATGTATGTGTGTGCGGATACAAATTTTCGTCGACGATTTCGGGAACACCGATCAACCGATTTGAATAATTAAAAAAACATTAGATTCGTATTGATAAGGAGACGTGCTGATTAGTTTTTGGCAAAAGTAGGTCTAGCCGTTCCGAAGATACGGGGCAAAAAGTGCCGAAAACGATAACTCAGTTTTTAAGAGAACGGAGCGTCCGATTTTAATAATTCAAAAAACATTTTATTTGTATTGACTAAATGAAGAACTGTTCAAAATTTTGGAAAGGCAGGTCCAACGACTTTGGAGATATGGAGGAAAAAGGTCAAAAATGATCATTAGACATATGCACATCAAATTATCAGATATTTTATAGAGATTTTAACAATAAGTATAAATTTTGTTTACATTCCCATGGGTTCCGTACCAATGTTTACGCGTTAGACGGCGATGCGGCACTTACGCGCTTTGATATTTCGTCTTTATGCAGTGAAAGCAGTACGATTGCTTTGAAAAAACCTTCAGAATTTCCAAAATATGTCAAAATGAAGAAAACATTTTTCTTTTCAAAAAAAAATTTGTTTTCAAAAAAAAAAAATATTTTTTTTTTAAAGTAATTCTTTATCAAATTTATAGTTTCTCAAAAATCTAATTTTTTCGAAGTAATTTTTTTTCAAAAATGTTAATTGTTTTTAAAAGAATAATAATTTTTGGTACGGGAAGTTCCAGCAATTTGCCTTAAGGCACGATGCCTTAATTGCCTTAAGACAGAATTCCACTTACAGCTAGTTTATTGCAGATATTAGCAGATAAATATTGTAACAAAATGTTTGAAGACATGTAAAAATATAAAATAATTGACGCAGTCAACAATCCTTTACATGAACTAAAAATATACTAATTAATATAACTTAATTTAATATTTATTTAATTAATTTAATATTTTTTACAATAAATCAATTTAAATCTGATAAATATATTACCTACCTATCAGATCTAAAATCGTCTATTTTACCTGTACTTTTTATTATAATTGTTCTCGGTAGTTATTTTCTACTAACAAGCATCGACGATAAGTTTTTTGCTGCCGCGTCAGAAAAACTTTTGCTGCTGGCAAAAACGTATACAGCTTTGATACAGTTACGCTAATTACAAATTTCCTTGACTCGTTAAACTTTTTTTAAATATACGGATATTGTCATCTAGATTAATTACATTATGATTACATATATGATGATATGTAATAAATTAGAAATTTTCGTATTAGGAAATGTTTTCTTATATGAATATGAATAGAATTATCGATATATCAATAATATTTTATATGATGTTTTATTGAACTCTTTTTCTGAACAATTATCTACATATATATCATAACTCCAGAAAGCACGAACCGATTTCCACAATTTTGCATTCGTTGGAAAGGTCTCGGGCTCCGCAAGGTTTATAGCTAAGAAAATTAGTGGTGCATGGCATCATGCCCTAATGCAAATTGCTGGAACTTCACGCACCGTAATTAAAAATTCGATAATGACATTAGTGAGAATTATCAGAATTATGCTTGGTTAAGTCAACGAGCTATTCTTGCCGCAAAGAATAATGATGTACACGCACTGAATTTCACCATTCAATCAAAAATTGCTGGCGATTTGGTGACATACCAATGATTCCGACTGGTCTTCCGTTTGACTTCAAATAATTGCAATTTCCAGTTCGCAATGACAATTAACAAGTCGCAAGGCCAATCGCTTAGTGATTGCGGGATAAATTTCAAATATATTATTTAGAAAATCATTGTTTTTCACATGGGCAGTTTTACGTTGCCTGCTCACGAGTTGGAAAACCATCCGCTTTGTTTGTGTTAACGTCAGACCAAAAAACAAAAAATGTGGTTTACCAAAGAGCACTTCAATGAAAAGGATAATTTGCGGATTTACTTTCATTTACTTAGAGAAGTTCAACTAAAAAATACTTCATTTTTGTAATCGAAATAAATTTATTACTGTTGTGTAATAAAATCAAATTTTTCCTTTTCAAATGTAAAACAAACAAAAAATTTCTTCATCTTTCTCACGAAAATATCTGGTGGCAAAACGGAGTTCGTCGGGTTTGCTAGTTGTTAATAATAATTTCAATAATCTTAGACGTTATTCTATAATCTACAACAATATTGAATATTGAAACAATGATACAAATATTGTCTATAAGCCATTTTTCAATTAGAAATATAAAAAATATAGAAACATCAAACGTAAAAAATCCAATAAATTTATTAATAATAATTGATATATCTATAACTATTTATTTATAATTATTTATATAATATATAATATATAAGTAATATATAAATATATCATCATAAGTCTTATGAATATATTCTGGAAACAATGATTGTTGTTCCATTTAAAGACTTGCAATTTGTCTTTAATTTATTTTGTGGGAATAGAAAATAAAATTCGCACAGCTTCCACATATTATTAAAAACAATAATAATAATTCATATAGAACTGAATATCAAAAGCAGCCGAAATGAACCATTTGCTTTCTAAATTATTCATTTGAAAGTGTTAATTGTCATACTGAAAGTAAGATTTTGTCAATCGGTGGCTCATGCAAATTTTAAAATTGATATTTATGACTTATTTGTTTGATGATAGATTTAAATAAATTCGTCGATTCGTCTCGCATTTTTACAGGTGATTTAAAAACCTTTAAAAAAAATTATGAAATACATTTAAAATTATAATTCTAAAAAAACAGGTGCATTGCATTGGATTAAGTCATTATTTCCTTACTTGTTGCAAAGGCTTTTTATAAGTGTTAAAAAATTTTCTGTATTTGTAGTCAGAATCTTAGTCCATCATATTCAAATTCCTGAGATGGGGCAAAATCTTATCAATCTAAAAGTGACTCTAAAAAGGTCAAACCTACTGTTATTTCAAAGTTCTGCTATAAAATAAAGAATCATCAAAAAAAAAACTTTTATCATTTTTTCATTAAACCGTCTAAAAACATACTAAAGACCTATTTGCAACTATTGACTTTTAGATACAATTCTTCTGGTCTTCCAGTATTGCAATTTGTAGTCACCAAATAGTAGTTTTTACCATCAAACTATGGAGGACCCAACAAATATCCAAAATCCTGCCAAGATACTGTTCAAGTTCATATTATACCTAATGTATTGGTATAAATTATTAAATCTATATTACTAGACTTTATAAAACTATAACAATTTCCACGCTCCATTAACCATAAACAAACCGGTTGATCATTTGCAAAACGTCGATATTAGTTTTTTCCTTGCAGTGATTGCATTTCCAGATTAAAAGATCTATCAGCAGATAGTGAATCATAATCTAGGTAAATCGATTAGATCTATTTATCGTTTTTTTTTATTAATCGTTTAGATTTTATTAATATAATAAATGAAAATAATGAGCTAAGTTAGACTTCAACTCGATTCAGGAAAAAATATTGTGAGAGATTTCCCATTGCCATTTTGCAATGCAGTGCCTGAAATGGGCTTTATTCAATTGGAAACATATTTTTTATCTATATTTTGAAGTGAAAATGGACATTGCTACTGCACGATATCAGGTTGTCTAGAGCGGAGTTTGAACTCACGATCATGTTCAAACAAGACAGTGCGCTTAACGTACCTTGTTACGCCATGGAACACCATAATATATAAATGTATAATAATAATGTAATTATTTACTGTATAAGTTATAAGAGTATAAAAATGTGTAATTTTTTAGAAATCAAATGTTAAACATATTTTTAGCGAATTTCTGTTGTTTTGGCGTATTTGACATAATGTCGTTATCAGTGGAATATACAATCAAATTGTTTGAACGTAAAAAGTATAAATAATTTTTTTAAACAATATCTGAAACTCCTTTTTGCTACATGAAACAAAATTTTAAATCATGTTTTTAATAAGAAGAAATATTTTTTTTGTGTTGGTAAACAATTTAATAAAATAAACTAAAATTCGGCATGCATAAGTTTAAAAAAATAATGTATATGCAATTTAGCACTTGTTAATTTGTTTGTTACACTGAATTATATAATTTCATCTGTCAAATATTTACTGTTTACTTTATCTTATATGATTATATTTTCTGGCAGATCTCAGCTGCATTTCGGCAATAATAATGTGGGCATCACATTTTTATTGTATATTATATTCTAATATTATCAAGGCTTATAATTTCAGCTAAATTCAAATTTCAAGTGAATTGACATTTCTAATAGATGGCAGTTCAAATGTTTTCAATGTCAAACAATGATAAGTGTTTTTTTTTTGTAGTATTTGCCATTTATTTCTACAATATTACTATAGTTTTATTGTTCATAAAATCTCAAAAATTTTGTTTGACAAACTCTAGAAAGAATTTTCAAAATCCGAATAACCGTTAAGGAGAAGTATCAATTCATACACCCGTACAGAAGAATTGTGTATATATATATATATATATATATATATATATATATATATATATATATATATATATATATATATTTGATGAATGCTTTTTATATAGGATTGGGCGGGGCACAAAAGTCCAATTTGTTCTTTAGCAATTATATTGTGAAATCCAAACCAATAATGTCACAACAAATAACACATACCAAGCAAACAACTATCTGACTATATTCAGTAAAACTCTCAGCCACTTCATCATTATAAAAATGTATTTTTTTGCTGTTTTTCAAACATTTGGAACCTGATCCTTTTTACCCCATAGGCGGGGTAAAATAAATCTTATTTCCATTTTAAAGAGATTTTACAAAATTATAGCTACATTATGCAATCAATGCAAAATATTAATTTCATGGGTACATTTGTTTACAAAGACAACACTGTACACAACCTTGATCTGTCATTTCCTCAGAAATATTCATCAGCACAGTTAGAAAAACTATTAATTCAAATTATTTCTAGTACTTTATATAACTTATTTCATTTTTTATTTACTATTTTTATTGTTTACATCTTTGACAGGGTAAAGGTCCAGATGTTTATTTTTACCCCACCCAGGTGTAAGCTTTTATAGAGGTTATATAAAAAACTGTTGAATCTAACTTAATATTAACAAAACATCTTATAAAACAATTAAATAACGTATACTTAAAAATTATATTAAGGTCTCGTAAACTAAACAACAGTGCTCACAACCAAAAAAACTTACGAGGAGAAAAAATACTTTTGTAATGGATTTTCAAACATTGCCTTATATCTCTTGATAGCAACGCCGTCAAAATCAAGGTGATAGCTGGTTATACATCTTTTTCCCTCTACTTTCAAATATTATTGTTAAGAAAGTCTTAACTTATTTTTGAGATACGTGTAGTGGAACTTTTTACCCGCAAACTTTTAAGACTCTACCTACATATATATAATTGCCATTCGACATTTCAGTATTAACCCTTTCCACTCGCGAATTGCGAGATTAATATGTATTTTGCCGCCGGAGAGGTGGCATCCGAGTGGAAAGGGTTAATCTGTTTTAAGTTAATTGATACTAAAAATGCAAATATATTTATTCATAAAAAACTTTATACTATATAATGATATTTTCTTCATATATATAATTCATATTCTATATAATGATTTGAATTATTTATGATGTTTGCAAAAAATCGCCAGCGTATTAAGTCAATAATAATTGAATAAAAGGTAATAATATAGCAATTGAATCATATTACAAGAATTTTCTTGGTTTTGTCTGAATAAAATAAACATAATATATAAATAATTATGATTTCTATTCTATTTCTATTTACGCAAAACATAGTTGCTCTGTCATAACGATTATTATATATCATACATCGGAATTCTTAGTTCTTAGAGAAATTCTATCTGATTTGAATTAATTTCACCTGATGATGATGGTGGTCTGCCAAGAACGACTGAGGTAACAGGATTTCTGAGAAACGCGTTTCGGATTGAGAAAAAAATGCATAATGTATTTTGAAAAGTGAAATTATGTATGGGTATCGATTAATTAGATATTTGGAGCGGTACGATTGATTAATTGATTGATTGAAAAATGTGTAATCAAATGCAATAGTAATGGATGAAGTTGAAGTTAACAATGTATTTCACGTTATATTTTAATATGTATATATAATAATATCAATACAGGGCTCTTCAAGAATTGTCGAGAAATATCTGATTTTTGATGCAACTAACATTTCACTTTTTTTTTTCAAATAATAATTCAATATTAACTTCCCTTAGGGTAAGTTATACTAATCGCAAAAAGTCGAAAATAAAATTTTTTTATTTATCTTCACGTTTTAGAGGTTTCTGAACATTTTGGCGTACCTTAGAAAAAATGGATCTATGTGTGTGTATGTGTGTGTGTGTGCGGATACAAATTTTCGTCGACGATTTCGAGAACGCGGTTCAACCGATTTCGATTATTCAAAAAACATTCGATTGCTGTTGATAAGGAGACGTGCTGATTAGTTTTTGGCAGAGGCAGGTCAAGTCGTTCCAAAAATATGGCGCAAAAAGTGCCAAACACGGTAACTCAGTTTTTAAGAGAACGGAGCGTCCGATTTTAATAGTTCAGAAAACATTTCACTTGTATTGACAAGATGAAAAACTAAATAAATTTTTGGAAAGGCAGGTCTAGCGGTTACGGAGATCCAGTGAATAAAGTAAAAAAAAGCCATTTCAAAAGGCGGTCAAAAATGATCATTAGACATATGCACATCAAATTATCAGACATTTTATAGAGATTTTAACAATAAGTATAAATTTTGTTTACATTCCTATCGGTTCTGTACTAATGTTTATCCACTTAAAGCAGACCTATTGCTTTGAAAAAAAAGTTCAAAACTTCCAAAATATTTCAAAATAAAAAAACATTTTCTTTTCAAAAAAAATAATTTTTTTTCAAAAATTCATAGTTTTTCAAAAATATATTTTTTTCAAAGTAAATTTTTCAAAAATGTTAATCTTTTGAAAAAATTTTTTTTTTGGTGCGGAAAGTTCAGCAATTTGTCTTAAGGCACAATGCCATGCGCCCCACTGGTTTCGTCGATAAAATGAGTAGCAGTTATCTTTTTCCATATTCTTTTTCTTGAAGACATTTATTATAGAAACAAGACACCTCTATAGTTATTTTCTTTCTAATTGTTATTATATTCTTTTATCTAAAATTTTCATGTAAAAAAGGATATCACTACTGCTTGATATCAGGTTCCATGCAACGCAGAATTTAAACTCGAAACCTTGCGGCTGCAAGACCAACACTATACTATTGCGCCACGGAATATAAATTATCTGTAATAATAATAATGAGTAGTACTGCCCTGGGACAAGTCGGTGAGCTATTTTTTATCTATATTTTCTTTCTAATTGTTATTTTATTTTTCAGGTGAAAATGGATATCACCACTGCTTGATATCAAATTCCATGCAACGCAGAATTTTAGCACGAAACAAAAATTATCTAACATAAGAAAAAGGAGTAGTACCGCCCTGGGCAAGGTCCGTGAGCTTTTTTTATCTATATTTTCTTTCTAATTGTTATTATATTCTTTTGTCTAAATTTTCAGGTAAAAATTGATATCACCACTGCCAAATTGATATCACTGATACCAGGTTCGATGCAACACAGAATTTTATCTCGAAATCTTGTGGCTGCAAGGCCAACACTATACTATTGCGCCACGGAACATAAATTATCTGTAATAACTAGCTGTAAGTGGAATTCTGTCTTAAGGCAATTAAGGCATCGTGCCTTAAGGCAAATTGCTGAAACTTCCCGTACCAAAAATTATTTTTTTAAAAACAATTAACATTTTTGAAAAAAAAATACTTTGAAAAAATAAGATTTTTGACAAACAATTAGACAAAAAATTACTTTTTTGTAAAAAAAAATGTTTTCTTTATTTTGACATATTTTGAAAGATCTAAACTTTTTTTTAAAGCAATCGTACTGCTTTAATTGCATAAAGACCAAATATCAAACCGCGTAAGCTCCGCGTCAACGTCTAACGCGTAAACATTGGTACGGAACCCATAGGAATGTAAACCAAAATTATACTTATTGTTAAAATCTTTATAAAATGTCTGATAATTTGATGTGCATATGTCTAATGATCATTTTTGACCGCCAAATGGCTTTTTTTTTTACTTTTTTCATTAGATCTCCGAAACCGCTAGACCTGCCTTTATGAAAATTTGATCGGTTTTTCACCTTGTCAATAGAAGTAAAATGTTTTTTGAATTATTAAAATCGGACGCTCGGTTCTCTTAAAAACTGAGTTACCGTTTTCGGCACTTTTTGCCCCGTATCTTCGGAACGACTAGACCTGACTTCGCCAAAAACTAATCAGCACGTCTCCTTATCAATATGAATCGAATGTTTTCTGAATTATTCAAATCGGTTGATCGGTTTTCCCGAAATCGTCGACGAAAATTTGTATCCGCACATACATACACACACGCACACACACACACACACACACACACACATACATCCATTTTTTCTAAGGTATGCCAAAATATTCAGAAACCTTTGAAACGTCGAGAAATGTAAAATTTTCATTTTCGATTTTGTTGCGATTACTATAACTTACCCTACGGGAAGTTAATAATAATGAGTAGTACTGCCCTGGGACAAGTCGGTGAGCTATTTTTTATCTATATTTTCTCTCTAATTGTTACTATATTTTTTTATTTATATTTTTTAGGTAAAACCGAGATACCCGATAGGAGACATAGGCTGCAAGGCCGAGACTATACCATTGCGCCACGAAACATCAATTATCTGGTAGTACTGCCCTGGAACAGATTTGTAAGCAAATTTTTATCTAGTAAAAATAGACATCGCTACTGCATGATATCAGGTTGTCCAGGTGGGACGTTCGAATCAACAACCTTGACCACAAGTGTGATATATAAAATAATATATTGCTGATGTAATAATTAGCATGCTAATATTTTTTAGTTGTTTTTGAAGACAAATTATGGCGTCACAAATAGGAACTCAGCATCAAGTTATTAGTCATTGGTCGAAACAATTTTCTGCCAAAATTTTCCTTTACTTTTAAATCAGAAGAATAAAATATACAAGAATCATTTACGAATTTTCCACTCTCGTACTAGCCTTTGGGTGTAACATTGACTGCAATTACTATTAAGACAATGATATATTATTTATGCAAACAAATAGAAAGTAAAGCAATTTCATACCATGTTTGTTGTCGTCTAATTCTTGCTTTGGCTTGACACAATTGTTGGTAATCTTCAAATTGAAATAGTCATGAACAAGTTACATGAACTTTCCGATACGTGTAATTAATCGACTTAATCAAAAAAAAAAATTAATTTATGAGTGATTAAAAGTATTCCGAATGGATTTATAACACATAATTGAAAACGAATAAACACGTTAATTCGGAGTATTTTTTGAAAGCAAATTTTCACAAATCAATAATTTTTATAATTGAACCAGTTTCCATAGGACTTTAATTGTTTAGTATGTTCATTAAGACCAAGTACTTTATCGTTATACCAAGTAAATCGTCTAATTTTAATTTTAACAAACATGAAAAAACTACTTTTTCTCAAACTTTGATGAATTTTTAAAATTAAACTACTTGTCATAACGCCATAATATTTCAGTAAGTTCTATAAGACCATAGTATATATCGCCAAAAAAGTTCCATAGAAATCGGCTTGAATTTTTATTGAACAGTTAATTACAAGAAAACGAATATCTTTCGAACAGTTTTTGAATTTTCAAAATCGATTCAGACTGGCTTGAAAAGTCGAGAAAATATGATATTAGCTAATCAAATTTTTTAATTAAATAGTACTGCAAAAAAATGTATCTAAATGTATTGACAAGCTTCCTTTTTTGTCTGGTGATTTTCTGGTGGTTAAAAGTCTATGCACTTCAGAGACACCAGGTACGATAACCGCCTCAGACAGCCTGATGTTAAGCAGCAGTGAATATTTTTGATATGATTGAAATGAGTGAAAAACCATGGACTATAGTCCATTTAAAAGTCAATAGTTATAATTACATTAACTTTATTGATTCCCAACTTTTGTTAGGAAATATAGATAACAAAATATATATCAATAACAAAATCATCAGCATTACATAGATATTAATATTAAATTGGTCACAGAGGTCAACTGGTTGGGTGGTCATCCTCAAAAAAGTCACGTTGCTTGAACTCACATCATGGCAACACCTCATATGACTTGTTAAGTTTTGATTTAACCATACATACACTACGTTTCACGTGAGTAGAATTGGGATAAATACCGAACCTAATTGCAATAGCAATTAATTCAATTTGAATGGGGAGCGACTAGGGCGGATTCAGGCACGCCATTATGGAGTGCAAATAATGGTTAAATGGTAGGCAAGAACTATTGAGGGAGATAGTAAGGCAAAAAAATTTCCTCCCAACCAATTTTATAATATCATTATTATAAAATAATCATATTAAAAAATAAATATTTTTCATTATCACATAAGCTTTCGTAACATTTTCGAACATTATACAATCATAAAAGAAATTTCGCATTGATCATCGTTTTATTTAAATAATGAATCCCATTACGATCAGATCGTAAAATAAGAATGTGTTCGTCTTAATAACGTGATTTTCTCATTTTGGTTTTACGTAACAGAATTTATTGGGCCATTTAAAAGATTCATTTCAAAAAAATGTCACTTTCTTTTTTCACTCTGGCATTTTTATGATCTGAAATATGATGAGATACGAGCAAACTATCACGAACACTAACTAGCTGTAAGTGGAATTCTGTCTTAAGGCAATTAAGGCATCGTGCCTTAAGGCAAATTGCTGGAACTTCCCGTACCAAAAATTATTATTTTTTTAAAAACGATTAATATTTTTGAAAAAATTTTACTTCGAAAAAATTAGATTTTTGAGAAACTATAAATTTGACAAAAAATTACTTTTTGTCGTGGCGGTGTGGCGCAAGTGCCACGCCGCCGTCTAACGCATAAGCATTGGTACGGAACCCATAGAAATGTAAAAAAAAATCATACTTATTGTTAAAATCTCTATAAAATATCTGATAATTTGATATGCATATGTCTAATGAACATTTTTAACCGCCAAATTGCATTGTTTTTACTTTTTTTATTAGATCTCCGAAACCGCTAGATCTGCCTTCATGAAAATTTGATCAAATCTTCATCTTGTCAATACAAATAAAATGTTTTTTGAATTATTCAAATCGGACGCTCCGTTCTCCTAAAAACTGAGTTACGTTGGAACGGCTTGACCTGCCTTTGCCAAAAACTAATCAGTACGTCTCCTTATCAATACGAATCGAATGTTTTTTTGAATTATTCAAATCGGTTGATCCGTGTTCCCGAAATTGTCGACGGAAATTTGTATCCGCACATACATACAAACACGCACACACACATACATCCATTTTTTCTAAGGTATGCCAAAATGTTCAGAAGGTTTTGAAACAAAAGATCTATAAGAAATTTCATTTTCGATTTTTTTGCGATTACTATAACTTGCCCTACGGGAAGTTAATGAACAAAAAAAAGAGTGACAATCAATTTGTATTCGAAATATAATGCAATATATTTCAAAATGTATAAAACTTTCATGTCATTTGAAAATCAATAAATTTCCATAGTGACAATATTTGTACAAAACGGCTTGACCGATCTTTATAAAATTTTATGTATCATGACTGAGAATAGAATAGAATATGAGAGAGTTTGTGAAAAAGTTTAAATTCTACATATTGATTTATACGTGATTAAATATGGCCTAACTGCCATAGATTGTAAGGGAATTGAATATATAAATGTATATATCAATTTATACATGAATTGGATATATATATATATATATATATATATATATATTGATTTATAACATTTATGGACAATATACAATATTTTTAGACAGTTTACAAACATTTTAAAACTACTTACTATATTTTCAGATAATATACAACATTTTAGGACAACTTATAACATTTAAAACCATTTTTTAATTATCCTATAACAATTTAGACAATTTACAATATTTTCAGGCAATTTACAGCATATTTAGACAATTTACGACATTTTCAGACAATTCACAAACATTTTCAAACTACTTTCTATAAAATCAGATAGTATACGCATTTGAGCCTCTAGGAGCACGAAAATGCGAAAACATCCATATTAAGGACCACCCTAATATATAAATAAGTCTGAATTTGTGGCTGACATATGTATTGATCAAGTCTAATCATTTGTATCATCAATAAAAGACATGAACTTTAATGAAAATTTGTTTTAAAATCCTGGCTATAGTCCTAGTCTTCCTTTTGAGAAACTTTGTCTTCATTCAAAGGACTCTACTGTCAAGGTCTATCTTGAAATTTGTATTTTGCATTCATTGAATAATGTAGCTATTATTTTGCAAAAATTTCCTTCAAAATTAAAAATAAGATATTGGGCTTGTTTGCCCCCTGGGCGTCCTGTTTCACTCTGCCTATGGGGTAAAAAGGGCTAGGTGACAAATTTTTTAAAAACAGCAACAACACATTTTTGACATGTGTTGATTTAGCTGGGAGTTTTACTGAACATAGGCAGATAGTTGTTTGATATGTGTTATTTATTGTGATATAAAGTGAAATTGGACCTTTGTTGGCCCTATATATACATCTCGGAGCAGGTTGCAAGGACGCCAGTGCTGCTTCCAATTGCTTTGTGGCCGTTTCGAATAATGGAATCAATGGAGCTGAAGTGAGTTGAATTGATTAAAAGATTTAATATAAAGGAAATATTTGGTAGAATTGAAAGATTTGTTAGGATTAATATGTTCAGAAACCTTCAAAACTTGAAGATGTGCAAAAATTTTATCATTTTCGATTAATGCCCCAATACTACAGCTACCCAACCTTTAGGTTGCTGTTTATCACCAAGACAGATCATAGGTTTCTTGCTTCCGGAGAAGTTTATGTTTTCGTCAAAAAATCCGATTCGCTAATTTTATGTTTTCTCGACGTTTCGAGCCATTCTGAATCGAATGAGACCAAATTTGAAAAAAGTATGTGTGTGTGTATGTGTGCGCGCGCGTGTGTACCAACAGATTTTTTGACCGGCCGTAAATCACCGTTTTCTCAAAAACGGCTGGACCGATTTCAAAAATTTAAAAGCCATTCGATGTATCTCGATAAGGACTGTTGTTTGTCAGTTTTGTGCGACGGTCGGCTAATCCGTTTCTTCGTAAATAGCAGAGAAGTGAAAAGTTTTTCGTCCACCTTTTAGCCCGCAATTCTGAATCGATTTTGAAAATTCAAAAATCGTTCGAAAGATATTGGTTGGGAATCGACCTGATTAGTTTTTGGTAGAGATCGGCCGGGCCGTTTTCTTGTAATAAAGTTTAAAAAAAAAAATCGACGATTTTTATGATTATTTTTTTGACGGTAGATACCATAGTCTTCTAGATCATACTAAAATATTACGGCCCTACGACAACTGGATCAGCTATAAAAATTCGTCAAAGTTTGCAACAATCGGTATCGTTTTTTTTGGCATTTCAAAATTAGACCTTTGATCGACGTTTTCTCAAAAAAACGCCTGAACCGATTTTAGAAATTTAAAAGCCATTTGATGTATTTCGGTGAGGACTATCGTTTGTCAGTTTTGTGCGACGATCTGCCAAGCCGGTTCTTTGCAATTTGCAAAAAAATTTAACTTTTCCTCCACATTTAAGCTCATCCTACCGAACCGATTTTAAAAAATCAAAAACTGTTCGAAAGATATTAGTTGGGAATGGTACTGATCAAATTTAGGTGAAAATCTACCGAGCCGTTTTTTGTAATGAACTGTTGAAAAAAAAAATAAGCCGATTTTTTTTATGAACTTTTTTTGGCGATATATATCATGATCGGCTTATAGAACTTACTGAAATATTACGTCCATACGATAGGTAGTTTAATTTAAAACACTCATCAAAGTTTGAAAAAATGAGTAGTTTTTTTTGACGTTTGTTAAAATTTAAAATTAGTAGATTTACTTGGTATAACGATAAAGCACTAAGTCTTAATGAACATAATAAACCATTACCAAAATCCTACGGATGGTTCAATTGGTTCAATTATAAAAATTGTGATTTTCGAAAATTTGCTTTATAAAATACTCCGAGTTAACGTGTTCGTTCGTTTTCAATAATGTGTAATAAATCCACTCGGAATACTTTTAATCACTCATAAATTAATTTATATTTTATAGATTAAGTCGATTAATTACACATATCGGGAAGTTCATGTAACTTGCCTCAAGGCTAAATACCAAACTAACTAGTTATATTGTTTTTTTATGTTCTATATATAATAATTTCCTCAACAACGACCTCGTCTACTTTTACAACACTATGGATCACTACAAACAAGAACTTTACCAAGAACTTACCAGACCTCATACCACCGCCAAAAAGTCTGCAGGATCATCAGAGTCACAAAATCTCAGGCCTATAGATTATTCACATTGCTGGATGGTGAAGGTACGTAATAAACAAACAAAGTGCTAATTTTTTTTATCATCAACTCTTTTTTGAATTTCTTTGCAGAATCTTTCTTAGCCAATGGTGAATGTCCACAGCACATTTTCCTCAACAGCGACCTCGTCTACTTTTACCAGCCTGCGTGTTCCTTCTAGGGTCGTAGTTCCAGATGAACACAATGGGTTTTTACAAACAAGGACTTCACCAGTTAGACTCTACCACCGCCAAAAGAAGTCTGCAGAATCATCATAGTCACAAATCTTCAGGACTACGAATTATTTAATTAAATTGGTAGATGGTGAAGGTACGTAATAAAATTACACTAGCAATAATTTTTTAAAAACTCGATCGCCAAATTATTTTTGAAAACTTCTTTTGCGAATCTCTCTTAGTGATGGTGAATGTCCTCAAGAAGCAAGATTGTTTGCAGAAGGCTTATAAAAGAATTGATGCCAAAATCGCTTGGCCTTGGTAAATTTCTGATGAAGATTGCTAATCGAAAAAAAAAAATGATTATCGATCACATAGTATAGACAAAAGATGGTTGTGATTATTAAAATTCGTGGATAAAAACTTCACCAGATAAATATCATACTACCGCCAAAGATATCTGCAGGATCATCAGAATCACAAATCCAAGGACTACGGATTATCCAAATTGGTGAATGGTGAAGGTACGTATAAAATACACTAGGTAATAAATTTTTAAATCAGTCATTAAATCATTTTTTTAATTTATTTGCAGAATCTATCTGAATCTGGTGAATGTCTCTCAAGAAACATATTGTTGCAAAGGCTATAAAAAGAATTGATGCCAAAATCGCTTGGACCTGGTACTTTCTGATAAAGATTGTAATAGACCAAAAAAATGGATTATCGATCACCTAGTATAGGAAAGATGGGTTGTTGATTATAAAAATGTGGATAAAACGTTAAGTTAAATTATTATACCACCGCCAAAGATGTTGCAGGATCATCGCCTAAAAGAAGCAGAGTCACAAATCCTTAGGACTGCGAATTATTCAACTTGCTGGATGATGAAGGTACGTAATAAAAAAAAACATAGTACTAATTTTCAAACCATCAACTCATTGTTTAAATTTCTTTTGCAGAATCTCTCTTAGCCGATGGTGAATGTCCTCAAGAAGCAAGATTGTCTGCAGAAAGGTTTATAAAAGAATTGATGCCATAATCGCTGGCCTTGGTAATTTCTGATAAAGATTGGTAATGGACCAAAAAAAATTTACAATGGACCACCTGATATGGACATGGTTGTATCAAGACTCGAGGAAAAAGATTTTGGTAAAAGGACTACAATTTTCGGTATGTTATTGGATCCATTATGGATTTTTTAAAGAAAGGGATGTTTTAGGGCAATTATTATAAAATGAAAATGTTTTAGACAGCTTTGATTTGATGCATAAAATTAAATATTAGTAAAAATTTGTTTCTTAACCATTAATTATAACTTTGCATGAGAAGTTTTATTTGGAAGCCTGATTTATTGGAAATATTTGATTTTTCATGAAAAATTAAAGATTTTTAATTCTATCTCTAATTTCATGAAACATTGAAGATTTTTTGATTGTGTTTCTAAGTTTTCTTGTTCTGAAAAATTGTTTGTGAAAAATGTCTCATGCATGTGTTTTGTCAGAGTTTTTTGTCAAATCATTTATTTTTTTAAATTAAATTTTTAAACTGTTTGTTTAAATTGTTTTGGTGTGTTTATGAATTTGTATTTTAGGGTGAGAACATTTCAATAAATTAGTAAAAAAAACTGTTTGAGAATGTTTTTTTTCACAAAAATTAAACAAATTGTATAAACCTGCACCTTAAGAATTTCGAAAAAATCACTTTAATATAAATTTAAAATATTAATATGTCAGAAAGTAGTTCGAATTTTTCATTTAATTAATAATTTGTTATTTACGATATTTTTTTTAGCAAATTTATTCTTATAATATTTATTTTATTTTAGAATAATTGATTTTCGCAGTTTCGCTTAACAATTTGTAGAGTAGATTTGTAAATATTATATTTAATAAGTATTTTAATTTTACAAACGTTTCGTACTTATTTTGTCTCATCATATTTACATTTACAAAATGAATTTGAATTGAATAAAAATTGGTCATCCAGCCTAACAACGGATAACAAGGACTTCCTGGTTCATTTTTTAATATTTGGAATATAAATATAAACGTTTGTGAAATTTAAAATATGGACTTGATAAATATTGTGGAAAACTGTTATTTCATAGCAATACTTTATCAACTTTATATGTTATATTATTTAAAAAAAAAAGATTTTACACAAATATACATCAAATTATTGAAAAGAAAAAACTATATTATGTTTTATGAGTGTTTCATACCTTTGTATACAGTTTACACTTCTTCAGTGTATAAAACACAAATTATTTTAAAAATATTTAATAAAAAACAAAAGATTCGCAATAGTCAATTTATAAAATGGATTATATATTTTATGTAATACATTAACTAAATGTAAATAAAACATTATACGGTCTCAGACTAAAATGTTTTGTTAAAGTGAATTATTTTAATATATTATTATAATATTAATATATAATATATAATATGAGAAAAATGTTTTTAAAGTAATAAAAAAATTACTATAATTGTTAGCTATAAGTCAACATGGTTGTACTTGATATTAAATTGTTTGTAAATTTTAGTTCATTTTCAAAATAATTTTATTTTATAAATATAACTGTTTTATAATTCTTTTGGTGATTTTTGTGTGTTTTTTATATAAACTATTTGTATGTTTTAATAACTGAAAAATGTCAAATAGCATATTGAAACATACTAATTTCTTTTAAAAAATAACTTAGTATGAAACTAAAAAATATGTATGAAAATTTTTTATCTATTATTATTCCATCATATAACATTTCTGTACAAATAAACATTTCATGTTTATTATATTTTTACTTTTTTTTATAACTTCGAAAAAAATTATTGTAAATATTACCTGGAACTTTATTAATTTTTGGAAATGAAATATTTGTTTTAATTTTGTGATCAAATTTTCAATTTGTAAAATACTAGAACCTCAACAATTTATTCCATAACGTTTACAAAATCAAACTTCTCTAAATGATTCCAATAAATTTATTTAATTCATAAATATTTACAATTTAATTTTAAAATTAATTCATTTTTGTTAAATTGTTTTTAGTTTTTTTTTTGGTACAGAAACTTTGTTAAGAGTAAAAAATAATAAAATTTGAATTTAAATTAATTAAACAATTTTATTTGTATAAATTATTTTATATTTTGTATGAATTTTGTATTTAAGTAATCAAAATATTAATATTGATATGTATTAGTAAAGGTTTTTATATATAATAGCTATATCTGAATAATATATATTTTATGCCTTTATATATAATATTATTATTATAATATATAGATATAAATAAATATATATATGTATATATAAAATATATATATATATAATATATATAATATATATTATAATAATATTAACATTTGTATAATATATATTTGTCATTTTTATACCAAATATAGTTAAAACTACCATCAATTTTTTGTTTTTTCTATTTTTTCCAAACCAGGATTATTTTGTGCTGTTTTCTCCATAAAAAAAAACTCCATAAATTCTCTACTTTTAAAAATAGATAATACATTTTATATATTGATTTATACACCTCTTGGCGATTACATAAGGACTTGGTATTAATGTTAAATAGATATATACATTTATATTGATTTATACACCTCTTGGCGATTTATTAGGACTGGTATTGAGGTAATATAGATATATACATTTATATATGATTTATACATCACTTGGCAATTATATAAGGACTTGGTATTGATGTAAAATAGATATATACATTTATATATTAATTTATACACCTCTTGGCGATTACATAAGGACTTGGAATTGATGTTAAATGGATATATACATTTATATATTGATTTATACACCTCTTGGCGATTACATAAGGACTTGGTATTAATGTTAAATAGATATATACATTTATATATTGATTTATACACCTCTTGGCGATTATATTAGGACTTGGTATTGATGTAATATAGATATATACATTTATATATTGATTTATACATCACTTGGCAATTATATAAGGACTTGGTATTGATGTTAAATAGATATATACATTTATATATTGATTTATACACCTCTTGGTAATTATATAAGGACTTGGTATTGATGTCAAATAGATATATGCATTTATATATTGATTTACACACCTCTTGGCGATTATATATGGACTTGGTATTGGTGCAAAATAGATATATACATTTATATATTGATTTATGCACTACTTGGCGATTATATAAGGACTTGGTATTCATGTAAAATAGGTATATGCATTTATATATTGATTTATATATCACTTGGCAATTATATAAGGACTTGGTATTTAAGGAAAATAGTTATATACATTTATATATTAAAAGCTTTATACATTAATATAAAAAATACATTACCAATTATTATGTTCTGTTTTAGGAGTTCTTAGACATATAAATATATAAATATATATTAATTTCTACATATTTTTTTATATAAATGTACATTTCATATCTAAATCTTTCTCCAATTTAAAAAGCAAATTCAAATTTCCCGCCATACTCAGTGATATTGTGATATTGTTCCTAGTTCGTGAGAAACCACTTAGTGCTTTCGAATCCATGAATTTATATATCGATTTATACTTATATATATATATATATATTTATATATATATATATATATATTATATATATATATATATTATATATATATATATATATACATTAGGGTGGTCCTTAAAATGGTCATTTTCGAATTTCCTTGCTCCCAGGGGCTCAAATAGTTCCAAATAGATAAAAAACAATTCTCTGAAAGTTTTAGCTCTTAATATTAACATTTAGATAAAGCGCAATTCAATCAAAGTTTTGTATGGAAATAGCATGGAAAAATTTTCAAAAATTTTAAAAATGTTTTTTAGATGTAACTTAGCGAACAAATAAATTAATAAAACTCATTCATTTGTCGCTAAGTTACACCTAAAACATGTTTTTTTAATTTTCAAATTTTGTTCCATGCTCTTTCCATACAAACTTTGATTGAATTGCGCTCTATCTAAACGTTAATATTAAGAGCTAAAACTTTCAGAGAATTGTTTTTTATCTATTTGGAACCATTTGAGCCCCTGGGAGCAAGGAAATTCGAAAATGACCATTTTAAAGACCACCCTAATATACATTTATATATATATATATATATATATATATATATATATTAGCCGCCTTAATTTGTATGGGAAATGGATATATAAATGTATATATTGATTTATACATGATTATATATACCAGCTGTCTCAGTTTGTATGAGAATTGGATATATAAATGTATATATCGATTTATACATGATTATATATACTAGCTGTCTCAGTTTGTATGGGAATTGGATATATAAATGTATATATTGATTTATACATGATTATATATATACTAGCTCTCTCTGTTTGCATGGGAATTGGATATATAAATGTATATAACGATTTATACATGGAATTTCAAGTGTTTTCAAGTATATTATTATAAATTTGAGAGATATACAGAAAAAGTAAGTAAAACTAGAAAAAGTTTAAATGTTCATTTAAAATTTTTGAAAGAATAAAATAAAATACCAAATAAATTTTCTTGGAGATTCGAACTTGAGACCCAAAACAAGGACGATTGCCACTGTAACCGAAGCCATTTAACGATCTCGTTCATCTCATCCCCCCCAACAAATCGATAGAATTTGGTAAATGTGCTAATAATAACTTCACATACCTCTCATACCCTTTATCTTGTCAAACAAAAAACCCTATCTGATTCGAACCGGCATCCTTCTGATTAGAAGTAGTTTAACGCTCTAGCCGATTCGACCACGGCGACTAAGAAATTTCGGCGGCTAATTCTGGAAGGACATGCTGCGAGTGCATCCGACCATCGTGATTCGAGTCAAGGTCACAGGGGGATGATATGAAAATATTAAATGTTTACCCAGGGGGTTGAAAGTGGGTTCATTCGATTATGTAGGCCCTTGCTAATTTCAGGCGGGGGGTTACAGGGGGGGAAATTTTGTCCGTTTTTCGCTCAGGAGAGCAGAAAATCGACTTTTTGTAAATTTCACGATTTTTCTATGTGAATTTTTTAAAAGTTTTCACCGTTCTGAGTTAGATTATGTGCTGACCTCAATAACGTGGTCAAGGTAAAGGTCAAGGTCATTTGTATGGTTCTCAATGACGTGGCAAGGTCAAGGTCAAGGTCATTTATATACATCCAGAGAACAATATTATTTGTGTTTTCAAATAATAATCAAGGTCATTAATAATCCAGAGAACAATATTATTTGTGTTTTCAAATAATAATTTTAAAAAGACAAATCTTTTAGTATTTGATTTACAAAATCTAATTATTCGGCGGAAAATTAACTCACAAATTCATTTTTGTTAAAAAAGCTTGTTTAGTGAAAAAGTGCTAACAAATATTCAAACATACAGGTAATTAATTCAACTTTGTCATTAACCTTTTCTTAAAAAATTTCCATAACTTTCAAAAAATTTTCTATTATGTTTAATATCCTGTTCTGATAATCCACTCATTTATTTTTATCATTTTTATCATTTTCATTTTGAACATATTATCATATTTCTGTACATTATTATATTTTTTTGCAATTAATTCATTATTTAAGAAAAATCTATTTTCTTTTCCTAAACATATTGTTTGCTAAAATCTCATCAAGATCATGTTTCTTGACAGATGTCCTGAAGATGGAACGTACCTAGTTCCGAAACGTCGACAATAAACAAATAATTAAATAAAGAAATTGTTTTTTTAAAAACTTTTCTTGCTTTTTATTTTGTATTATTTTTGGATTCTTGTTCGAAACTCTACAAAATATACACAAATCCAAGACTCTACCATTCAATAATATATATATATATATATATATATATATATATATATATATATATATATATATATACATATATATATATATGTATGTATATATATATTGCATCATTATAAAAGGCCTAACTGCGTTAGGTTATATGGAAATTGGATTCATAAATGTACGATTTCATAAATGATATCATGAACGATTTCAGACAGCCTAAAAAATTTTCAGGCAATTTACAACATTTTAAGGCTATTTACAAATAATTCCAAACAATTTACAATATTTTCAGACAATTTACTATATTTTTAGATAATTTACTATATTTTTAGATAATTTACAACATTTTTAGATAATTTAAAATATTTTTAAACAATAAATTCTGTTTTTCTTATTTAATAATTTAAGTTTCAAATTTAAATCTTAACTGTCTTTAAAGTTGTCAGCTCCCATTCCATCATGGCAACACTCACATAAACATTTGCTTGCGCACTTTTTCATAAGAAAGCAGATTACAGTTGAATTTAATAGCACATTGTGATAGTGATACTGATAGTGAAACATCTTTAAATATATAATTTGAAATGTACAATTATACTTATATAAAGTGTATTCAGTGTCGATTATGGAGATTTGTTCGGTTTGAATTTGCCGCCATCGCCACCAACGAACTAACCGTCAAAGTCTATTTCACGTGACGCGCAGATAGATGGCGCTGCGGCCGCACCATTGGCGCGGTAACCCGGATTTTGTCCTTTCTCTGGCCGGCCGCCATGGAGTGAACATCGAAGAGGAAAATCAAGAAAAAGAAGAAAAAGAAGCCGAAAATTCCTCAGTGAATAATTTTATTTTAGTATTTTGAGACAGTGATGGATTTTTATTGTGTAGTGCATTATTGTGCCCAAGTGTTTTAATTTTTGAGTGTACGGTAATTTAATAGTGTGCGACAGCTTATCAGTGATTTTGGCGCGCAAATATTTATGGGAATTGGCGCGTTCGATTCTTTTAGTTTTTAGTTTATTTTTCTTAACAAATCAATAAAGTGAAAATGATATTCGCTATTATTAGCTAATTAATATTTGTATGTGCAGTTTTACTAACAATTCAAATTACGCAATGCCACATAATACGGTAAGTTCTTGCTGAAAATGATGTATTCAATCAATGACATATTTCAACAATGCATGTTATTGTTCTTAATCTCCAGTGTTCTTTTTTTGTAATATTATCATTTTTAGGGCGTTTTAAATCAGATTTTGCAACCGTTGCACAACGTCAGTTGCGCAGATTTTAGACAACTTACAACATTTTAAAACAATTTACAAATTAGTGTATGGCATCGTGCCTTAAGGCAAATTGCTGGCACTTCCCGTACCGTAATGAAATATTCGAGAAATTTTAAACGTTTTCCAATATATTATTACAAATACTGTAACTTTCATTATTTTTGCTATCTTGTTATATCTGAGCAAATCAAATGTAAATCCTAAATCAATTTATCTCCAGAACATTAACAATCGTCATTTCATTTCGAATTCAATTTAAAAAAAAATAGTTGCCTAATTTGCACAAAATTGACAAAGTGCTCCCGTATAGTCACAGTCGAAACGCATTTGCAAATAATTCTGTGCGACATTTTCGCTTATACTGTGCTTAGCTTGGCGGCATTTTCACATTTTTCAATAGTTTCCATAAAACTAGAAAAGTGCTCCAATACATAAACAGTCTAAGCGCACTCGGGTAAACATTTGTACCTGAGTGGCGCTTAGACCGTGCTTAGCCTGGGTTATTTTTTTAATTTTTAATCCAAAATTACAAAAATATCTTATGGAAAATAAAAAAGATGTAATAATTTTTTATCCTCAAAAGCAATTGTTTTGTCAATACAACCAGAAAGTTTTTTAGATCATTCAAATCGGACGCTTAGTTCATTCAAAAACTGCCATTTTTGCACATTTAGCTATGTATCTTCGAAATGGCGGGACCTGTCCTTGCCAGAAACTAATCACCTCTTCTCCCAATCATTACAAATTGAATGTTTTTTAGATCATTCAAATCCGATACACCTTTCTCTCAAAAACTCGATTTGTATTTTCTGCACACTTTGCTCCGTATCTCCATAACGGCTGGACCTGTCTTTGCCAAAAACTAATCAGCACATCTCCTTGTCAATAGGAATCGAATGTTTTTTAAATCATTCAAATCGGTTGATCCGCGCGCCCGAAAACGTAGTCGAAAAAATGCGGACACACAAAACACACACACACATACATTTTTACTGAGGTATGCCAAAATGTTCAGAAACCTTCAAAACGTCAAGAAATGCAAAAATTTTCATTTTCGATTTTTGGCCCATTGCTATAACTACCCTACGGAAAGTTAATAATTCCAAACAATTTACTAAATTTTTAGACAATTTACTATATTTTTAGATAATTTATAACTTTTTGAAACAAAAAATCAGATTTTTACGCATTCAAATTTCAAATTTAAATAAAAAATTGACAGCTCCCATTCCATCATGGCAACACTCACATAAACTTTTGCTTGTGCACGTTTTCATTTACAACTAGATGACCCGAGAAACTTTGTCCTGTACTTATGTTTACAAATCAAAAGTTCCAATTTTTTTAATAACCTATACTGATATTTACCAATTAGTTAAAAATTATTATGTTTCTTTACACTACAGTCTATACCGAAATGTATATACGTCCATCCATATGGATCTTAAATGTACAACTGTTTTAAATAAAATGAGTATTTGCTTTTTTGAAAAACATTTTAAAACATTTTTTTCTTATTATTAGTTCTTTTATCGATATGCGACGATATTTAAAAAAAAATGAAATTACACCACTGAGAGGGATGTTGTCCCCCGGGAAATGGCAAAGGAGTCTAAATTATTTTCACTTTTGAACTTGAGAGTAAGATAAACCTAATTTCAAAATTTCATACAAATTGGAGCACAGTAAAAAAATTCAGGCTTAAAACGCTTCGTTGACTTGAGTAAATATTCCGTATCTGATGGCAAAAATATGAAAATACTAACGTTTGTATATGAACAAGAAAAGGGCTGTTTTTAGAGTTTTCCCGGCAATAATTCAATTTTTTCTTTCATCCTTGGACTTCAACGAATATTTTAAAAAAAGAATTGGCCAAATTGGTCCAGGCGTTGTTGAGTTATGCGCTTACCAACACATTTTGCAATTCATTTTTATATTATAGATAATTTCATATACATTACAGTTGAATTTAATAGCACATTTTGATAGTGATACAGGTAACCCTCGTACAACACGGTAGTTACGTTCCAGAAAACTAGCGCTATACGAATCCGTGTTATAAGGAACAAAAAACTAGTACAAAAAGAATGGTTACGTTCCAAGAATTCAAAAAAAAAACATGCTAAAATCATGATTTAATAATGAATATTGTTACATTTATTCATTTTTTTTAAAAAAGTAATATACATTACTTGAATTCATGATTTAACAAAATTATATTTATGTAATTATATTTATGTAACACATGTAAAAGTAATTTTTATGAAACTTTCATGCTCATTTTATTTAAAGAGTTGCTTAACTTTCCGTAAGGTAGTTATAGTAATGGGCCAAAAATCGAAAATGAAAATTTTTGCATTTCTCGACGTTTTGAAGGTTTCTGAATATTTTGGCATACCTCAGAAAAAATGGATGTGTGTGTGTGTGTTTTCGCCCACGTTTTCGGGCGTGCGGATCAACCGATTTGAATGGTTCAAAAAACATTCGATTCCTATTGATAGGGAAAAGAGCTGATTAGTTTTTGGCCAAGGCAGGTCCAGCCGTTTCGGAGATACGGAGCAAAGAGTGCAGAAAATAGAAATCGAATTTTTGAGAGAACGGAGTATCCGATTTGAATGATCTAAAAAGCATTCAATTAGTAATGATTGGGAGAAGTGTTTATTAGTTTTTGGCAAAGGCAGGCCCAGCCATTTTGAAGATACGGAGCTAAATATGTAAAAAATGGCAGTTTTTGAGAGAACTAAGCGTCCGATTTAAATGATTCAAAGAACTTTCTGTTTGTCTTAACAAAATAATTGATTTTGGAAAAAAAATTTTGTTCCATTTTTTTTCTTTTTTTTTTTGTATATCGAAAATAATTCAGATTTTATTTTTAATTTTGACTATAGTTCTAATATACTTTACAAATAATTTCAACTTTGCAATTCAGTTTATATAATTCTTATAAATATTAGACAATGTTACAATATTTATAATAATCTATTTGAAAACATTCAGTATTCCTCGAACATTTTGTTACGGTACGGAAAGTTCCAGCAATTTGCCTTAAGGCACGATGCCATAATTGCCTCAAGACAGAATTCCACTTACAGCTAGTTTCCAAATGCGTTTAGACTGTTACTATACGGGAGCATTTTTCAATTTTGTGTGTTGAAAAAAAAACTATTTTTTTTTGAAATTGAATTCGAAATGAAATGACGATTGTTAATGTTCTGGAGATAAATTGATTTATAATTTACATTTGATTTGCTCAGATATAACAAGATAGCAAAAATAATGAAAGTTACAGTATTTGTAATAATATATTTGAAAACGTTTAAAATTTCTCGAATATTTCATTACAGTACGGGAAGTTCTAGCAATTTGCTTTAATTCACGATGCCATGCGCCCCACTAGTTAATTATGTTATTAACAAGTATATTTATATCTAGGGAATCTGCACCAGACAAGAGAAGCAGATTTGGTATCGGACAGCATTCTTGCCATAAAATAATCCCGTAAAACAATAGCAGAGTTGCGGCTGTAAATCATCCTGTAATGGTACCACAAATTTATCCTGGAGTGACATCACAAATTACTCCTCCTGTGGTAACTCCACCAAGAATAAAATTATATGCCATGGCTTTGGAGCTGCTTCGGATTTATTTGGAACAGGGTGACACTGTAATACGTATAATAGTTATATTAATACATATTGATATATATATATATATATATATATATATATATGTGTGTGTTTCAACTTTCCAATTAAAAATTTTTGATTATAAAATTTGACTATATATAATTTTATATAATTTGACTTATAACATTATAGAGATATTAAATTCTATTCAACAACTTTGTTAATAACAACAATAACGAATTTAATAATTTGTTCGGTTTGATTTTGCCGCCATCGCTACCGACGAACTAACTGTCAAAGTCTATTTCACGTGACGCGCAGATAGATGGCGCTGCGGCCGCACCATTGGCGCGGTAACCCGGATTTTGTCCTTTCTCTGGCCGGCCGCCATGGAGTGAACATCGAAGAGGAAAATCTAAATGAAAATTTGCTCGTAGTTTTGATGTTGTTTCGCTTATTATTAGTTAACTAATATTCGTATATGCAGTTTTACTAACAATTCAAATTACGCAATGCCACATAACAGTGTAAGTTCTTTCTGAAAATTAAGTATTCAATCAATGACATATTTCAACAATGCATGTTATTGTTCTCAATCCCCAGTGTTCTTTTTAGTAATATTATCATTTTTTAGGTATTTAAAAAAGCTTCTGCAACCATTGCACAATGTCAGTTGCGCACGTTAATAATCTTCCAAACGATTAATGCTCTACAAAGGCGACTGACATAAATTTGGAAAATTTATAAAGAAGCTTCAAGAATATTACTAGGAATGAGCTTAGATTTATAAAAATAAAAAAGAGTGATAAGCAATATAACAATATAAAAGTAGTATGACATTGCAATTTCAATCAGATTAGCATTTGACGCAAATTTATTAGAGAATAGTGATATCACAAAAGATGACAAAAGATTCTTTCTTTCGGTTTTTATTTTAATTTCCTACCATAGTGATAGTATTATAGTGGTACAATTACATATGCTTAAAAATATTAAAAATTGCACATCAATCTTCCAAGAATGCAATTGTGTAAATTGTTAAAAATTACGCAATTTTATTACATATAAAGCACATTTTACCTTCTATATATCTTTTTTTTCACTGTTTTCGAATAGTTTAATTATTCATTAAAATGAATTTTATTTATTTTCAGGTGACTCGGATGAGGACTGTGATAAGTTTGAAACACTGATTCATATCAATATTCAGTAGAAATTTATGCGACAACAATGGGCTTCATTGTGAATACATTCTTCATTGCCTTGCCCAATGCCACCTTTCAATGCCCAGGATTTTCGCCTCCTCGATTTTGTTGCCTTGACCAATGCCCTGCATCATTGCCTTCCCGTTTTGATTGGTTTGTCTAGAGCTTTATTTTAATGCCCATAATGTTTGCCTTCGCTTCTTGGTTGCTTTGTCCAATTCTCAGGATTTTTGCCTTCTCGTCTTTGTTGCCCTGCCCAAAGGCCCGCGATCTTTGCCACGCTGTCTTTGTTGCCCTGCCTTATGGTCCACGATCTTTGCTTTGCCATCCTTGTTGCCCTGCCCAATGGCCCACGATCTTTGCGGCGCTGTCTTTGTTGCCCTGCCTTATGGTCCACGATCTTTGCTTTGCCATCCTTGTTGCCCTGCCCAATGGCCCACGATCTTTGCCAAGCTGTCTTTGTTGTCCTGCCCTACAGCCCGCGATCTTTGCTTCCCGTCTTTGTTCCCCTTCCTAAATGGCCCACGATCTTTGCCTCGCTATCTTTGTTGCCCTGCCCAATGGCCCACGATCTTTGCCACGGTGTCTTTGTTGCTCTGCCCTATGGTCCACGATCTTTGCTTTGCCATCTTTGTTGCCCTGCCCAATGGCCCACGATCTTTGCACGCTGTGTTTGTTGCCCTGCCCAATGACCCACGATCTTTGCCACGCTGCCTTTGTTGCCCAGCCCTATGGTCCACGATCTTTGCTTTGCCATCCTTGTTGCCCCGCGTAATGGCCCATGATCTTTGCCACGCTGTCTTTGTTGCGCAATGGCCCACGATCTTTGCATCGCCCTCTTTGTTGCCCTGCCCAATGACCCAATGTCTTTGGTGTCTTGATTGCTTAATCTAAAGCTTTATTCGAATGCCCAGAATGCATTGCTAATATGAATCTTTTCTTTACAGATTCTCCCAATTCAACCATCAACGCACCGAATAATCAACACACCGACCTCTTCATCAGGGACCTCTCTCTAATTAAACAGTATGTATCTGTCTATATAACAATAACAATGCCTGCATCGCTAATATGAATCTTTTCTTTACAGATTTTCCCAATTCAATCATCAACGCAACGGATAAACAACACACCGACCTCTTCATCAGGGACCTCTCTCTAATTAATAAGTATGTATCTGTCTATACATCAATGCCTGCATCGCTAATACGAATCTTTTCTTTACAGATTTTCCCAATTCAACCATCAATGCACCGGATAAACAACACACCGACTTCTTCGTCAGGGACCTCTCTCTAATTATACAGTATGTATCTGTCTATACATTAATGCCTGCATCGCTAATATGAATCTTTTCTTTACAGATTCTCCCAATTCAACCATCGACAACACACCGACCTCTTTATCATGGACCTCTCTCTAATTAAACAGTATGTATCTGTCTATATAACAATAACAATGCCTGCATCGCTAATATGACCGAATAAACAACACACCGACCTCTTCATCAGGGACCTCTCTCTAATTAAACAGTATGTATCTGTCTATATAACAATAACAATGCCTGCATCGCTAATATGATTCTTTTCTTTACAGATTCTCCCAATTCAACCATCAACGCACCGAATAGTCAACACACCGACCTCTTCATCAGGGACCTCTCTCTAATTAAACAGGATGTATCTGTCTATATAACAATAACAATGCCTGCATCGCTAATATGATTCTTTTCTTTACAGATTCTCCCAATTCAACCATCAACGCACCGAATAAACAACACACCGACCTCTTCATCAGGGACCTCTCTCTAATTATAAAGTATGTATCTGTCTATACATTAATGCCTGCATCGCTAATATGAATCTTTTCTTTACAGATTCTCCCAATTCAACCATCGTCAACACACCGACCTCTTCATCAGGGACCTCTCTCTAATTAAACAGGATGTATCTGTCTATATAACAATAACAATGCCTGCATCGCTAATATGATTCTTTTCTTTACAGATTCTCCCAATTCAACCATCAACGCACCGAATAAACAACACACCGACCTCTTCATCAGGGACCTCTCTCTAATTATAAAGTATGTATCTGTCTATACATTAATGCCTGCATCGCTAACATGAATCTTTTCTTTACAGATTCTCCCAATTCAACCATCAACGCACCGAATAAACAACACACCGACCTCTTCATCAGGGACCTCTCTCTAATTATAAAGTATGTATCTGTCTATACATTAATGCCTGCATCGCTAATATGAATCTTTTCTTTACAGATTCTCCCAAATCAACCATCAACGCACCGAATAAACAACACACCGACCTCTTCATCAGGGACCTCTCTCTAATTATAAAGTATGTATCTGTCTATACATTAATGCCTGCATCGCTAATATGAATCTTTTCTTTACAGATTCTCCCAAATCAACCATCAACGCACCGAATAAACAACACACCGACCTCTTCATCAGGGACCTCTCTCTAATTATAAAGTATGTATCTGTCTATACATTAATGCCTGCATCGCTAATATGAATCTTTTCTTTACAGATTCTCCCAAATCAACCATCAACGCACCGAATAAACAACACACCGACCTCTTCATCAGGGACCTCTCTCTAATTATAAAGTATGTATCTGTCTATACATTAATGCCTGCATCGCTAACATTAATCTTTTCTTTACAGATTCTCCCAATTCAACCATCGACAACACACCGACCTCTTTATCAGGGACCTCTCTCTAATTAAACAGTATGTATTGTCTATATAACAATAACAATGCCTGCATCGCTAATATGAATCTTTTCTTTACAGATTCTCCCAATTCAACCATCGACAACACACCGACCTCTTTATCAGGGACCTCTCTCTAATTAAACAGTATGTATCTGTCTATACAACAATAACAATGCCTGCATCGCTAACATGAATCTTTTCTTTACAGATTCTCCCAATTCAACCATCAACGCACCGAATAAACAACACACCGACCTCTTCATCAGGGACCTCTCTCTAATTATAAAGTATGTATCTGTCTATACATTAATGCCTGCATCGCTAATATGAATCTTTTCTTTACAGATTCTCCCAATTCAACCATCAACGCACCGAATAAACAACACACCGACCTCTTCATCAGGGACCTCTCTCCAATTATAAAGTATGTATATGTCTATATAACAATAACAATGCCTGCATCGCTAACATGAATCTTTTCTTTACAGATTCTTCCAATTCAACCATCAACGCACCCAATAAACAACACACCGACCTCTTCATCAGGGACCTCTCTC
This sequence comes from Ctenocephalides felis, assembly GCF_003426905.1. Classification (NCBI taxonomy): domain Eukaryota; kingdom Metazoa; phylum Arthropoda; class Insecta; order Siphonaptera; family Pulicidae; genus Ctenocephalides; species Ctenocephalides felis. Next base: position 7,826,910 of record NW_020539727.1, on the reverse strand, counting down.
TAATTATAAAGTATGTATCTGTCTATACATTAATGCCTGCATCGCTAATATGAATCTTTTCTTTACAGATTCTCCCAATTCAACCATCAACGCACCGAATAAACAACACACCGACCTCTCCATCAGGGACCTCTCTCTAATTACAGAGTATGTATATGTCTATATAACAATAACAATGCCTGCATCGCTAATATGATTCTTTTCTTTACAGATTCTCCCAATTCAACCATCAACGCACCGAATAAACAATACACCGACCTCTCCATCATCAGGGACCTCTCTCTAATTACAGAGTATGTATCTGTCTATATAACAATAACAATGCCTGCATCGCTAACATGAATCTTTTCTTTACAGATTCTCCCAATTCAACCATCAACGCACCGAATAAACAACACACCGACCTCTTCATCAGGGACCTCTCTCTAATTACAGAGTATGTATATGTCTATATAACAATAACAATGCCTGCATCGCTAACATGAATCTTTTCTTTACAGATTCTTCCAATTCAACCATCAACGCACCGAATAAACAACACACCGACCTCTTCATCAGGGACCTCTCTCTAATTACAGAGTATGTATATGTCTATATAACAATAACAATGCCTGCATCGCTAACATGAATCTTTTCTTTACAGATTCTTCCAATTCAACCATCAACGCACCGAATAAACAACACACCGACCTCTTCATCAGGGACCTCTCTCTAATTACAGAGTATGTATATGTCTATATAACAATAACAATGCCTGCATCGCTAACATGAATCTTTTCTTTACAGATTCTTCCAATTCAACCATCAACGCACCGAATAAACAACACACCGACCTCTTCATCAGGGACCTCTCTCTAATTATAAAGTATGTATCTGTCTATACATTAATGCCTGCATCGCTAATATGATTCTTTTCTTTACAGATTCTCCCAATTCAACCATCAACGCACCGAATAAACAACACACCGACCTCTTCATCAGGGACCTCTCTCTAATTACAGAGTATGTATATGTCTATATAACAATAACAATGCCTGCATCGCTAACATGAATCTTTTCTTTACAGATTCTTCCAATTCAACCATCAACGCACCGAATAAACAACACACCGACCTCTTCATCAGGGACCTCTCTCTAATTACAGAGTATGTATATGTCTATATAACAATAACAATGCCTGCATCGCTAATATGATTCTTTTCTTTACAGATTCTCCCAATTCAACCATCAACGCACCGAATAAACAATACACCGACCTCTCCATCAGGGACCTCTCTCTAATTGCAGAGTATGTATATGTCTATATAACAATATAAATGCCTGCATCGCTAACATGAATCTTTTCTTTACAGATTCTTCCAATTCAACCATCAACGCACCAAATAAACAACACACAGACCTCTCCATCAGGGACCTCTCTCTAATTGCAGAGTATGTATATGTCTATATAACAATAACAATGCCTGCATCGCTAACATGAATCTTTTCTTTACAGATTCTTCCAATTCAACCATCAACGCACCGAATAAACAACACACCGACCTCTTCATCAGGGACCTCTCTCTAATTACAGAGTATGTATATGTCTATATAACAATAACAATGCCTGCATCGCTAACATGAATCTTTTCTTTACAGATTCTTCCAATTCAACCATCAACGCACCGAATAAACAACACACCGACCTCTTCATCAGGGACCTCTCTCTAATTACAGAGTATGTATATGTCTATATAACAATAACAATGCCTGCATCGCTAACATGAATCTTTTCTTTACAGATTCTTCCAATTCAACCATCAACGCACCGAATAAACAACACACCGACCTCTTCATCAGGGACCTCTCTCTAATTACAGAGTATGTATATGTCTATATAACAATAACAATGCCTGCATCGCTAATATGATTCTTTTCTTTACAGATTCTCCCAATTCAACCATCAACGCACCGAATAAACAATACACCGACCTCTCCATCAGGGACCTCTCTCTAATTGCAGAGTATGTATATGTCTATATAACAATATAAATGCCTGCATCGCTAACATGAATCTTTTCTTTACAGATTCTTCCAATTCAACCATCAACGCACCAAATAAACAACACACAGACCTCTCCATCAGGGACCTCTCTCTAATTACAGAGTATGTATATGTCTATATAACAATAACAATGCCTGCATCGCTAACATGAATCTTTTCTTTACAGATTCTTCCAATTCAACCATCAACGCACCGAATAAACAACACACCGACCTCTTCATCAGGGACCTCTCTCTAATTATAAAGTATGTATATGTCTATATAACAATAACAATGCCTGCATCGCTAACATGAATCTTTTCTTTACAGATTCTTCCAATTCAACCATCAACGCACCGAATAAACAACACACCGACCTCTTCATCAGGGACCTCTCTCTAATTACAGAGTATGTATATGTCTATATAACAATAACAATGCCTGCATCGCTAACATGAATCTTTTCTTTACAGATTCTTCCAATTCAACCATCAACGCACCGAATAAACAACACACCGACCTCTTCATCAGGGACCTCTCTCTAATTACAGAGTATGTATATGTCTATATAACAATAACAATGCCTGCATCGCTAATATGATTCTTTCTTTACAGATTCTTCCCATTCAACCATCAACGCACCGAATAAACAATACACCGACCTCTTCATCAGGGACCTCTCTCTAATTGCAGAGTATGTATATGTCTATATAACAATATAAATGCCTGCATCGCTAACATGAATCTTTTCTTTACAGATTCTTCCAATTCAACCATCAACGCACCAAATAAACAACACACAGACCTCTCCATCAGGGACCTCTCTCTAATTGCAGAGTATGTATATGTCTATATAACAATAACAATGCCTGCATCGCTAACATGAATCTTTTCTTTACAGATTCTTCCAATTCAACCATCAACGCACCAAATAAACAACACACAGACCTCATCAGGGACCGATTCTTCAACTATTAATGCCCCGGAGAAGCTTCAAGATTGCGTAGAAGTTCATGCGAGCGTGCAAGATAATGTGAAGTGACCGACAACAATGGACTTTATTGTAAAGAGAATCTTGATTGCCTTACCCGAAGCCGCCTTTGAATGCCCAGGAGTTTTGCCTCCGCGTTTTGGTTGCTTAGTCCAATTCCCAGCATCTTTGCCTCCAATGCCTTATTGAATGCCCTCCGTCATGCCTCCTCGACTTGACCGCCGATGCCTTGTATCTTCGTCTCCCTGTTCTGATTGTTTTGTCTAGAGCCTTATTTTGATGCCCATAATGTTTGCCTCCGCGTCTTGGTTGCTTTGTCCAATTCCCAGCATCTTTGCCTCCAATGCCTTATTGAATGCCCTCCATCATGCCTCCTCGACTTAGTTGCCTTGACCTCGAATGCCCTGCATATTTGCCTCCCCGTTCTTATTGTTTTGTATACAGCCTTATTTTGTTGCCCATAATGTTTGCCTCCGCGTCTTGGTTGCTTTGTCCAATTCCTAGGGTCTTTGCCTCCTCGTCTTTGCCCTCCAATGCCTTATTGAATGCTCTCCATCATGCCTCCACGACTTAGCTGCCTTGACCTGCAATGCCTTATCGAATGCCCTGCATCTTTGCCTCTCCGTTCTTATTGTTTTGTATACAGCCTTATTTTGTTGCCCATAATGTTTGCCTCCGCGTCTTGGTTGCTTTGTCCAATTCCCAGCATCTTTGCCTCCAATGCCTTATTGAATGCCCTCCATCATGCCTCCTCGACTTAGTTGCCTTGGCCTCTAATGCCCTATCGAATGCCCTACATCTTTGCCTCTCCGTTTTGATCGTTCTGTCTAGAGCCTTATTTTAGTGCCCTATATCTTCGAATGTGTCGCTTTCTTGTTGCATCTTGATGATCTTTATTGTTAATCTTGGATAACTCATGGTGCCCCCCTTATTTGAATGACTACGGTCTTCGTTTTTCTAAGTCTTGTCTTTACAATTGAAGCTCCTTATTGTCAGTAACTTCACTTTGTCCATGATTCATATAATCAGTGATAATTATAATTAATATTAATTATAATGTTTATATAATAGTAGTAATCCTAACTAATACTGATAATGTTTATAATAGTAGTAATTGCAATTAATTTTAGTAATAATAATAATTATTAGTTATAAATACTGTTTTATTGTATTTAGAGTGTTATAATAATATAATTAATATTTGTAATGTAATGATCTAACCATGTGTGTAATGTCAAATGAACTATCAAATACAATTATTTAAACTGTATCTGTAAGTGTTTAATTCAATTTCTATCAATTTCAGGGATATTCAATTAAAGTTAAAACACTTATGTATACTTGCTAATTTATCATCATCAACCATTAATATTATTTATTCGATTCGATTTCGATTAAGTAAATTTCAAGTTAAGAAATACATGGACTTTTGAATTGAGTATAAAGTCATGGATATATCCATGATTTTTTGACATGAAATATTGAAAGAAAAAATGTGTGTTTTATACATGTTTAATTTGAGTGAAAAAGCGTTGGATATATATTTAACGAGATTGAAGTGAGTGAAAATGTGAATATTTTAAAGTTTAGTTTGAATATAGCTACTAATATGTTGAAATTATTGTATTATACGATGTTAATAAAATTATTGTAATTGTAATAACAACAACTTTTAATTGATATTTCATCTTTTTAATTAGCTATATACTTTAGTTAATATGAGCATGTTATTAGATTGTCTTTGCAATTTAACTTAGAATTATTAATGGCTCAAAGACTAATTATTTATTTCAACAACTCTATGACAACAGATTAATTAAATAGTTCAATTTAATTATTAAGTATAACTAGTGTTAGTTAGTTTTACTTAACTAAGAAAAATATTTTTTTATGTCTTTTTTTAACTTTAATAAATATGAGCAATTTATTAATTTAATTACTTTATTATTTTATTACTTCATTATAAAGGCTAAGATTGGGTTTGCAATTTTGCTCATAATTAAATTAATTATTTGCACAAAGACTTATTGTAGCTGCTTTATTGCAATTCGATCAATTAATCAGTGTATTTTAATTAATATGTATAACAAGTATCAGTTAGTTTTACTTAACTTAGAAAAAATATTTCCTTAGTTACTTTAATTAATTTAGATTGCATAATAATTAGTTAATATTAATTAATACCTATAACTTATATTAATTATTTTTTGCTTCTAAACCTATAAAAAAAATACATCTTAAAGACTTAGAATTTTTTTTTCTATTTGTTATAACTTTTTTATTTAATTTAACATATTTATTACCTTAATTAAATCCCGCGTGGTAAGGGATTTTTTTAATCCCCAGGTTCTGCGGTTACCTAACCATGCAACCCTGGTTTAAGGTAACCGGAACCCTGAACGTCAGGTAACCGGAATTCGGTAAACCCTGACGCACGGGGTCGGGATGGGATTAGCTACCCTACAATTTTACAATTAATTTGCTTACATCGATTTTTTATGTTTTACCTTACCTGCGTCTCGAACCTGCTACCATATCCTTCCAATCTTCTATCCCATTCACTCCTCTTAGCCCGCTACTCCATGCTGATCACACCGAAACACCGCCACAAACTGGCTTATGTAGACTCGATATAAATAAGCCATAAAATAATTCAACCGGCGACGATTTAACAAGTCAAAAGCACAAAAAACGAGTTCGTCACCGGTTGTGTGGCGTAACGGTTAGCGTGATGGCTTTGTACCGCAAAGGTAACGAGTTCGATCCCAGGATCGGACGGGAAAAAGTTCGTCGTGTTGGCCGGTATACCATGCAAACGTGCCGGACGTTACGTTGATGTAATTAAGAAAAGCTCCGTGTAGGCGAAGGGGTGAATGAAGAAAACCTTCCCTGCCTCGGGCGCCCTCCCCAGGCATTGCGACCTGGCGGGGGGCGCCCTAGCGGATTTCTTCACTTTATTTACTTAACTAGCCGGCGGGGGGTCGGGAGGCCCCCCCACGCGGGCGCGGAACCGGTCAATCAAGAACTAAGCCAGCCAGCCAGCCCCCGAATTCAACGCCACGCGCGCGCGCGCGTGCGTGTACGTGCAACGCGCGTGTGCGCGCGCGTACCTAGGGGTACAGTATATACATTCTTAAGAATGTACTAGTACGCGTTGCTACGCAACGCGTACTAGTACATTTTTAAGAATGACATTTTTAAATAAGTACGCGTTGCTACGCAACGCGTACTTATTTAAGAATGTACTAGTACGCGTTGCTACGCAACGCGTACTTATTTAAGAATGTCATTCTTAAAAAAGTACTAGTACGCGTTGCGTAGCAACGCGTACTAGTACCATTCTTAAATTAGTACGCGTTGCGTAGCAACGCGTACTTATTTAAAAATGTCTTCTTAAAAATGGACAACGCGTACTAGTACATTCTTAAGATGTATATACTGTACCCCTAGGTACGCGCGTGCACGTACACGCACGCGCGCGCGCGCGTGCGTTGAATTCGGGGGCTGGCTGGCTGGCTTGGTTCTTGATTGACCGGTTCCGCGCCCGCGTGGGGGG
>NW_020539727.1:7796391-7819340 GCF_003426905.1 Ctenocephalides felis | reverse complement strand
CCATGGAACACCATAATATATAAAGTATAATATAATGTAATTATTTACTGTATAAGTTATAAGAGTAAAAAAATGTGTAATTTTTTAGAAATCAAATGTTTAAACATATTTTAGCGAATTTCTGTTGTTTTGGCGTATATGACATAATGTCATTATCAGTGGAATATACAATCAAATTGTTTGAACGTAAAAAGTATAAATATTTTTTTTAAAAAATATCTGAAACTCCTTTTTGCTACATGGAACAAAATTTTAAATCATTTTTTTAATAAGTAGAAATATTTTTTTTGTGTTGGTAAACAATTTAATAAAATAAACTAAAATTCGGCATGCATAAGTTTAAAAAAATAATGTATATGCAATTTAGCACTTGTTAATTTGTTTGTTACACTGAATTATATAATTACATCTGTCAAATATTTACTGTTCACTGTATCTTATATGATTTTATTTTCTGGCAGATCTCAGCTGCATTTCGGCAATAATAATGTGGGCATCACATTTTTATTGTATATTATATTCTAATATTATCAAGGCTTATAATTTCAGCTAAATTCAAATTTCAAGTGAATTGACATTTCTAATAGATGGCAGTTCAAATGTTTTCAATGTCAAACAATGATAAGTGTTTTTTTTTTGTAGTATTTGCCATTTATTTCTACAATATTACTATAGTTTTATTGTTCATAAAATCTCAAAAATTTTGTTTGACAAACTCTAGAAAGAATTTTCAAAATCCGAATAACCGTTAAGGAGAAGTATCAATTCATACACCCGTACAGAAGAATTGTGTATATATATATATATATATATATATATATATATATATATATATTTGATGAATGCTTTTTATATAGGATTGGGCGAGGCACAAAAGTCCAATTTGTTCTTTAGCAATTATATTGTGAAATCCAAACCAATAATGTCACAACAAATAACACATACCAAGCAAACAACTATCTGACTATATTCAGTAAAACTCTCAGCCACTTCATCATTATAAAAATGTATTTTTTTGCTGTTTTTCAAACATTTGGAACCTGATCTTTTTTACCCCATAGGCGGGGTAAAATAAATCTTATTTCCATTTTAAAGAGATTTTACAAAATTATAGCTACATTATGCAACCAATGCAAAATATTAATTTCATGGGTACATTTGTTTACAAAGACAACACTGTACACAACCTTGATCTGTCATTTCCTCAGAAATATTCATCAGCACAGTTAGAAAAACTATGAATTCAAATTATTTCTAGTACTTTATATAACTTATTTCAATTTTTATTCAGTATTTTTTATGATTTACACCTTTGCCAAGGTAAAGGTTCAGTTCATATTTTTTACCCCACCCTGTACTGGTGTAAGATTTTATAGAGTTTATATAAGAAAAACTGTTGAATCTAACTTAATATTAACAAAACATCTTATAAAACAATTAAATAACGTATACTTAAAAATTATATTAAGGTCTCGTAAACTAAACAACAGTGCTCACAACCAAAAAAACTAACAAGGAAAGAAAATACTTTTGTTATGGATATTCAAACTTTTTCGTTTATCTCCCGATAGCAACGTCGTAAAAATCAAGGTGATAGTTGGTTATACATCTTTTTCCCTCTACTTTCAAATATTATTGTTAAGAAAGTATTAACTTATTTTTGAGATACGTGTAGTGGAACTTTTTACTCGCGAACTTTTAAGACTCTACCTACATATATATAATTGCCATTCGACATTTCAGTATTAACCCTTTCCACTCGCGAATTGCGAGATTAATATGTATTTTGCCGCCGGAGAGGTGGCATCCGAGTGGAAAGGGTTAATCTGATTTAAGTTAATTGATACTAAAAATGCAAATATATTTATTCATAAAAAACTGTATACTATATAATGATATTTTCTTCATATATATAATTCATATTCTATATAATGATTTGAATTATTTATGATGTTTGCAAAAAATCGCCAGCGTATTAAGTCAATAATAATTAAATAAAAAGTAATAATATAGCAATTGAATTATATTACAAGAATTTTCTTCTTATAGAACTGATGCGATACAAAAAGGTTTTGTCTGAATAAAATAAACATAATAAATAAATAATTATAATTTCTATTCTATTTCTATTTACGCAAAACATAGTTGCTCTGTCATAACGATTATTATATATCATACATCGGAATTCTTAGTTTTTAGAGAAATTCTATCTGATTTGAATTAATTTCACCTGATGATGATGGTGGTCTGCCAAGATCGACTGAGGTAACAGGATTTCTGAGAAACGCGTTTCGGATTGAGAAAAAAATGCATAATGTATTTTGAAAAGTGAAATTATGTATGGGTATCGATTAATTAGATATTTGGAGCGATACGGTTGATTAATTGATTGATCGAAAAATGTGTAATCAAATACAATAGTAATGGATGAAGTTGAAGTTAACAATGTATTTCACGTTATATTTTAATATGTATATAAAATAATATCAATACAGGGTTCTTCAAGAATTGTCGAGAAATATCTGATTTTTGATGCAACTAACATTTCACTTTTTTTTCAAATAATAATTCAATATTAACTTCCCTTAGGGTAAGTTATACTAATCGCAAAAAGTCGAAAATAAAAAATTTTATTTATCTTCACGTTTTAGAGGTTTCTGAACATTTTGGCATACCTTAGAAAAAATGGATCTATGTGTGTGTATGTGCGTGTGTGTGCGGATACAAATTTTCGTCGACGATTTCGAGAACGCGGTTCAACCGATTTCGATTATTCAAAAAACATTCGATTGCTGTTGATAAGGAGACGTGCTGATTAGTTTTTGGCAAAGGCAGGTCAAGTCGTTCCAAAAATATGGCGCAAAAAGTGCCAAACACGGTAACTCAGTTTTTAAGAGAACGGAGCGTCCGATTTTAATAGTTCAGAAAACATTTCACTTGTATTGACAAGATGAAAAACTAAATAAATTTTTGGAAAGGCAGGTCTAGCGGTTACGGAGATACAGTGAATAAAGTAAAAAAAAGCCATTTCAAAAGGCGGTAAAAAAATGATCATTAGACATATGCACATCAAATTATCAGACATTTTATAGAGATTTTAACAATAAGTATAAATTTTGTTTACATTCCTATCGGTTCTGTACTAATGTTTATCCACTTAAAGCAGACCTATTGCTTTGAAAAAAAAGTTCAAAACTTCCAAAATATTTCAAAATAAAAAAACATTTTCTTTTCAAAAAAAATAATTTTTTTTCAAAAATTCATAGTTTTTCAAAAATATATTTTTTTCAAAGTAAATTTTTCAAAAATGTTAATCTTTTGAAAAAAATTTTTTTTTTGGTGCGGAAAGTTCAGCAATTTGTCTTAAGGCACAATGCCATGCGCCCCACTGGTTTCGTCGATAAAATGAGTAGCAGTTATCTTTTTCCATATTCTTTTTCTTGAAGACATTTATTATAGAAACAAGACACCTCTATAGTTATTTTCTTTCTAATTGTTATTATATTCTTTTATCTAAAATTTTCATGTAAAAAAGGATATCACTACTGCTTGATATCAGGTTCCATGCAACGCAGAATTTAAACTCGAAACCTTGCGGCTGCAAGACCAACACTATACTATTGCGCCACGGAATATAAATTATCTGTAATAATAATAATGAGTAGTACTGCCCTGGGACAAGTCGGTGAGCTATTTTTTATCTATATTTTCTTTCTAATTGTTATTTTATTTTTCAGGTGAAAATGGATATCACCACTGCTTGATATCAAATTCCATGCAACGCAGAATTTTAGCACGAAACAAAAATTATCTAACATAAGAAAAAGGAGTAGTACCGCCCTGGGCAAGGTCCGTGAGCTTTTTTTATCTATATTTTCTTTCTAATTGTTATTATATTCTTTTGTCTAAATTTTCAGGTAAAAATTGATATCACCACTGCCAAATTGATATCACTGATACCAGGTTCCATGCAACACAGAATTTTATCTCGAAATCTTGTGGCTGCAAGGCCAACACTATACTATTGCGCCACGGAACATAAATTATCTGTAATAACTAGCTGTAAGTGGAATTCTGTCTTAAGGCAATTAAGGCATCGTGCCTTAAGGCAAATTGCTGAAACTTCCCGTACCAAAAATTATTTTTTAAAAACAATTAACATTTTTGAAAAAAAAATACTTTGAAAAAATAAGATTTTTGACAAACAATTAGACAAAAAATTACTTTTTTGTAAAAAAAAATGTTTTCTTTATTTTGACATATTTTGAAAGATCTAAACTTTTTTTTAAAGCAATCGTACTGCTTTAATTGCATAAAGACCAAATATCAAACCGCGTAAGCTCCGCGTCAACGTCTAACGCGTAAACATTGGTACGGAACCCATAGGAATGTAAACCAAAATTATACTTATTGTTAAAATCTTTATAAAATGTCTGATAATTTGATGTGCATATGTCTAATGATCATTTTTGACCGCCAAATGGCTTTTTTTTTTACTTTTTTCATTAGATCTCCGAAACCGCTAGACCTGCCTTTATGAAAATTTGATCGGTTTTTCACCTTGTCAATAGAAGTAAAATGTTTTTTGAATTATTAAAATCGGACGCTCGGTTCTCTTAAAAACTGAGTTACCGTTTTCGGCACTTTTTGCCCCGTATCTTCGGAACGACTAGACCTGACTTCGCCAAAAACTAATCAGCACGTCTCCTTATCAATATGAATCGAATGTTTTCTGAATTATTCAAATCGGTTGATCGGTTTTCCCGAAATCGTCGACGAAAATTTGTATCCGCACATACATACACACACGCACACACACACACACACACACACACACATACATCCATTTTTTCTAAGGTATGCCAAAATATTCAGAAACCTTTGAAACGTCGAGAAATGCAAAAATTTTCATTTTCGATTTTGTTGCGATTACTATAACTTACCCTACGGGAAGTTAATAATAATGAGTAGTACTGCCCTGGGACAAGTCGGTGAGCTATTTTTTATCTATATTTTCTCTCTAATTGTTACTATATTTTTTTATTTATATTTTTTAGGTAAAACAGAGATACCCGATAGGAGACATAGGCTGCAAGGCCGAGACTATACCATTGCGCCACAAAACATCAATTATCTGGTAGTACTGCCCTGGAACAGATTTGTGAGCAAATTTTTATCTAGTAAAAATAGACATCGCTACTGCATGATATCAGGTTGTCCAGGTGGGACGTTCGAATCAACAACCTTGACCACAAGTGTGATATATAAAATAATATATTGCTGATGTAATAATTAGCATGCTAATATTTTTTAGTTGTTTTTGAAGACAAATTATGGCGTCACAAATAGGAACTCAGCATCAAGTTATTAGTCATTGGTCGAAACAATTTTCTGCCAAAATTTTCCTTTACTTTTAAATCAGAAGAATAAAATATACAAGAATCATTTACGAATTTTCCACTCTCGTACTAGCCTTTGGGTGTAACATTGACTGCAATTACTATTAAGACAATGATATATTATTTATGCAAACAAATAGAAAGTAAAGCAATTTCATACCATGTTTGTTGTCGTCTAATTCTTGCTTTGGCTTGACACAATTGTTGGTAATCTTCAAATTGAAATAGTCATGAACAAGTTACATGAACTTTCCGATACGTGTAATTAATCGACTTAATCAAAAAAAAAAATTAATTTATGAGTGATTAAAAGTATTCCGAATGGATTTATAACACATAATTGAAAACGAATAAACACGTTAATTCGGAGTATTTTTTGAAAGCAAATTTTCACAAATCAATAATTTTTATAATTGAACCAGTTTCCATAGGACTTTAATTGTTTAGTATGTTCATTAAGACCAAGTACTTTATCGTTATACCAAGTAAATCGTCTAATTTTAATTTTAACAAACATGAAAAAACTACTTTTTCTCAAACTTTGATGAATTTTTAAAATTAAACTACTTGTCATAACGCCATAATATTTCAGTAAGTTCTATAAGACCATAGTATATATCGCCAAAAAAGTTCCATAGAAATCGGCTTGAATTTTTATTGAACAGTTAATTACAAGAAAACGAATATCTTTCGAACAGTTTTTGAATTTTCAAAATCGATTCAGACTGGCTTGAAAAGTCGAGAAAATATGATATTAGCTAATCAAATTTTTTAATTAAATAGTACTGCAAAAAAATGTATCTAAATGTATTGACAAGCTTCCTTTTTTGTCTGGTGATTTTCTGGTGGTTAAAAGTCTATGCACTTCAGAGACACCAGGTACGATAACCGCCTCAGACAGCCTGATGTTAAGCAGCAGTGAATATTTTTGATATGATTGAAATGAGTGAAAAACCATGGACTATAGTCCATTTAAAAGTCAATAGTTATAATTACATTAACTTTATTGATTCCCAACTTTTGTTAGGAAATATAGATAACAAAATATATATCAATAACAAAATCATCAGCATTACATAGATATTAATATTAAATTGGTCACAGAGGTCAACTGGTTGGGTGGTCATCCTCAAAAAAGTCACGTTGCTTGAACTCACATCATGGCAACACCTCATATGACTTGTTAAGTTTTGATTTAACCATACATACACTACGTTTCACGTGAGTAGAATTGGGATAAATACCGAACCTAATTGCAATAGCAATTAATTCAATTTGAATGGGGAGCGACTAGGGCGGATTCAGGCACGCCATTATGGAGTGCAAATAATGGTTAAATGGTAGGCAAGAACTATTGAGGGAGATAGTAAGGCAAGAAAATTTCCTCCCAACCAATTTTATAATATCATTATTATAAAATAATCATATTAAAAAATAAATATTTTTCATTATCACAAAAGCTTTCGTAACATTTTCGAACATTATACAATCATAAAAGAAATTTCGCATTGATCATCGTTTTATTTAAATAATGAATCCCATTACGATCAGATCGTAAAATAAGAATGTGTTCATCTTAATAACGTGATTTTCTCATTTTGGTTTTACGTAACAGAATTTATTGGGCCATTTAAAAGATTCATTTCAAAAAAATGTCACTTTCTTTTTTCACTCTGGCATTTTTATGATCTGAAATATGATGAGATACGAGCAAACTATCACGAACACTAACTAGCTGTAAGTGGAATTCTGTCTTAAGGCAATTAAGGCATTGTGCCTTAAGGCAAATTGCTGGAACTTCCCGTACCAAAAATTATTATTTTTTTAAAAACGATTAATATTTTTGAACAAATTTTACTTCGAAAAAATTAGATTTTTGAGAAACTATAAATTTGACAAAAAATTACTTTTTGTCGTGGCGGTTTGGCGCAAGTGCCACGCCGCCGTCTAACGCATAAGCATTGGTACGGAACCCAATGTAAAAAAAAAAACAAAATTATTGTTAAAATCTCTATAAAATATCTGATAATTTGATATGCATATGTCTAATGAACATTTTTAACCGCCAAATTGCATTTATTTTACTTTTTTTATTAGATCTCCGAAACCGCTAGATCTGCCTTCATGAAAATTTGATCAAATCTTCATCTTGTCAATACAAATAAAATGTTTTTTGAATTATTCAAATCGGACGCTCCGTTCTCCTAAAAACTGAGTTACGTTGGAACGGCTTGACCTGCCTTTGCCAAAAACTAATCAGTACGTCTCCTTATCAATACGAATCGAATGTTTTTTTGAATTATTCAAATCGGTTGATCCGTGTTCCCGAAATTGTCGACGGAAATTTGTATCCGCACATACATACAAACACGCACACACACATACATCCATTTTTTCTAAGGTATGCCAAAATGTTCAGAAGGTTTTGAAACAAAAGATCTATAAGAAATTTCATTTTCGATTTTTTTGCGATTACTATAACTTGCCCTACGGGAAGTTAATGGACAAAAAAAAGAGTGACAATCAATTTGTATTCGAAATATAATGCAATATATTTCAAAATGTATAAAACTTTCATGTCATTTGAAAATCAATAAATTTCCATAGTGACAATATTTGTACAAAACGGCTTGACCGATCTTTATAAAATTTTATGTATCATGACTGAGAATAGAATAGAATATGAGAGAGTTTGTGAAAAAGTTTAAATTCTACATATTGATTTATACGTGATTAAATATGGCCTAACTGCCATAGATTGTAAGGGAATTGAATATATAAATGTATATATCAATTTATACATGAATTGGATATATATATATATATATATATATATATATATATATATATATTGATTTATAACATTTATGGACAATATACAATATTTTTAGACAGTTTACAAACATTTTAAAACTACTTACTATATTTTCAGATAATATACAACATTTTAGGACAACTTATAACATTTAAAACCATTTTTTAATTATCCTATAACAATTTAGACAATTTACAATATTTTCAGGCAATTTACAGCATATTTAGACAATTTACGACATTTTCAGACAATTCACAAACATTTTCAAACTACTTTCTATAAAATCAGATAGTATACGCATTTGAGCCTCTAGGAGCACGAAAATGCGAAAACATCCATATTAAGGACCACCCTAATATATAAATAAGTCTGAATTTGTGGCTGACATATGTATTGATCAAGTCTAATCATTTGTATCATCAATAAAAGACATGAACTTTAATGAAAATTTGTTTTAAAATCCTGGCTATAGTTCTAGTCTTCCTTTTGAGAAACTTTGTCTTCATTCAAAGGACTCTACTGTCAAGGTCTATCTTGAAATTTATATTTTGCATTTGGAGTTTTACTGAACATAGGCAGATAGTTGTTTGATATGTGTTATTTATTGTGATATAAAGTGAAATTGGACCTTTGTGGCCCTTATATATACATCTCGGAGCAGGTTGCAAGGACGCCAGTGCTGCTTCCAATTGCTTTGTGGCCGTTTCGAATAATGGAATCAATGGAGCTGAAGTGAGTTGAATTGATTAAAAGATTTAATATAAAGGAAATATTTGGTAGAATTGAAAGATTTGTTAGGATTAATATGTTCAGAAACCTTCAAAACTTGAAGATGTGCAAAAATTTTATCATTTTCGATTA
Source organism: Ctenocephalides felis (assembly GCF_003426905.1). NCBI lineage: Eukaryota > Metazoa > Arthropoda > Insecta > Siphonaptera > Pulicidae > Ctenocephalides > Ctenocephalides felis. The sequence continues at coordinate 7,810,265 of NW_020539727.1, read as the reverse complement.
ATGCCCCAATACTACAGCTACCCAACCTTTAGGTTGCTCTTTATCACCAAGACAGATCATAGGTTTCTTACTTCCTCATTCCTAACAATATTTAACTTCCCGAAGGAGAAGTTCATGTTTTCGTCAAAAAATCCGATTCGCTAATTTTATGTTTTCTCGACGTTTCAAGCCATTCTGGATCGAATGAGACCAAATTTGGAAAAAGTATGTGTGTGTGTGTGCGCGCATGTGTACCAACAGATTTTTTGCCGTAAATCGCCGTTTTCTCAAAAACGGCTGGACCGATTTCAAAAATTTAAAAGCCATTCGATGTATCTCGATGAGGACTATTGTTTGTCAGTTTTGTACGACGGTCGGCTAAGCCGTTTCTTCGTAAATAGCAGAAAAGTGAAAAATTTTTCGTCCACCTTTTAGCCCGCAATTCTGAATCAATTTTGAAAATTCAAAAATCGTTCGAAAGATATTGGTTGGGAATCGACCTGATTAGTTTTTGGTAGAGATCGCCGGGCTGTTTTCTTGTAATAAAGTTTAAAAAAAAAAATCGACGATTTTCATGATTATTTTTTTGACGGTAGATACCATAGTCTTCTAGATCATACTAAAATATTACGGCCCTACGACAACTGGATCAGCTATAAAAATTCGTCAAAGTTTGCAACAATCGGTATCGTTTTTTTTGGCATTTATCAAAATTAGACCTTTGATCGACGTTTTCTCAAAAACGCCTGAACCGATTTTAGAAATTTAAAAGCCATTTGATGTATTTCGGTGAGGACTATCGTTTGTCAGTTTTGTGCGACGATCTGCCAAGCCGTTTCTTTGCAATTTGCAAAAAAATGTTAAACTTTTCCTCCACATTTAAGCTCATCCTACCGAACCGATTTTAAAAAATCAAAAACTGTTCGAAAGATATTAGTTGGGAATGGTACTGATCAATTTTAGGTGAAAATCTACCGAGCCGTTTTCTTGTAATGAACTGTTGAAAAAAAAATTTAAGCCGATTTTTATGGAACTTTTTTTGGCGATATATATCATGATCGGCTTATAGAACTTACTGAAATATTACGTCCATACGATAGGTAGTTTAATTTTAAACACTCATCAAAGTTTGAAAAAATGAGTAGTTTTTTTTGACGTTTGTTAAAATTAAAATTAGTAGATTTACTTGGTATAACGATAAAGCACTAAGTCTTAATGAACATAATAAACCATTACCAAAATCCTACGGATGGTTCAATTGGTTCAATTATAAAAATTGTTGATTTTCGAAAATTTGCTTTTATAAAATACTCCGAGTTAACGTGTTCGTTCGTTTTCAATAATGTGTAATAAATCCACTCGGAATACTTTTAATCACTCATAAATTAATTTATATTTTATAGATTAAGTCGATTAATTACACATATCGGGAAGTTCATGTAACTTGCCTCAAGGCTAAATACCAAACTAACTAGTTATATTGTTTTTTTATGTTCTATATATAATAATTTCCTCAACAACGACCTCGTCTACTTTTACAACACTATGGATCACTACAAACAAGAACTTTACCAAGAACTTACCAGACCTCATACCACCGCCAAAGAAGTCTGCAGGATCATCAGAGTCACAAAATCTCAGGCCTATAGATTATTCACATTGCTGGATGGTGAAGGTACGTAATAAACAAACAAAGTGCTAATTTTTTTTATCATCAACTCATTTTTTGAATTTCTTTTGCAGAATCTTTCTTAGCCAATGGTGAATGTCCACAGCACATTTTCCTCAACAGCGACCTCGTCTACTTTTACCAGCCTGCGTGTTCCTTCTCTGGGTCGTAGTTCCAGATGAACACAATGGGTTTTTACAAACAAGGACTTCACCAGTTAGACCTCATACCACCGCCAAAGAAGTCTGCAGAATCATCATAGTCACAAATCCTCAGGACTACGGATTATTTAAATTGATGAACAAGAACTTTACCAGTTAGACCTTAAACCACCGCCAAAGAAGTCTGCAGGATCATTGCCCATAGGGCCAAAGTCACAAATCCTCAAGACTACTAATTATTTGAATTGGTTAATAAGAACTTTACGAGTTAGACCTCACACCAGAGCCAAAAAAGTTTATAGGATCATCAGAGTCACAAATTCTCAGGACTACGGATTATTTAAATTGGTGGTCAAGATTTTACCAGTTAGACCTTATACCACCGCCAAAGAAGTCTGCAGGATCATTGCCCATAGGGCCAAAGTCACAAATCCTCAAGACTACTAATTATTTGAATTGGTTAATAAGAACTTTACGAGTTAGACCTCACACCAGAGCCAAAAAAGTTTATAGGATCATCAGAGTCACAAATTCTCAGGACTACGGATTATTTAAATTGGTGGTCAAGATTTTACCAGTTAGACCTTATACCACCGCCAAAGAAGTCTGCAGGATCATTGCCCATAGGGCCAAAGTCACAAATCCTCAAGACTACTAATTATTTGAATTGGTTAATAAGAACTTTACGAGTTAGACCTCACACCAGAGCCAAAAAAGTTCATAGGATCATCAGAGTCACAAATTCTCAGGACTACGGATTATTTAAATTGATGAACAAGAACTTTACCAGTTAGACCTTAAACCACCGCCAAAGAAGTCTGCAGGATCATTGCCCATAGGGCCAAAGTCACAAATCCTCAAGACTACTAATTATTTGAATTGGTTAATAAGAACTTTACGAGTTAGACCTCACACCAGAGCCAAAAAAGTTTATAGGATCATCAGAGTCACAAATTCTCAGGACTACGGATTATTTAAATTGGAGGATGGTGAAGGTACGTAATAAAAAAGCACAGTGCTAAATTTTTCAATCATCAACTCATTTTTTATATTTCTTTTGCAGAATCTCTCTTAACCGATGGTGAATGTCCTCAAGAAACAAGATTGTCTGCGGAAGGTTTATAAAAGAATTCATGACCAAATCGCTTGGCCTTGGCAATTTCTGATGAAGATTGCTAATGGAACGCAAAAATGGACAAAGTTGTTTGTTGATTATTTAAATTGGTGGATGAGAACTTTACCAGTTAGATCTCATACCAGCGCCAAAGAAGTCTGCAGGATCATCGCCTAAAGGAGCAGAGTCACAAATCTTCAGGACTACGAATTATTTAATTAAATTGGTAGATGGTGAAGGTACGTAATAAAATACACTAGTCAATAATTTTTTAAATAACTCGATCGCCAAATTATTTTTGAAAACTTCTTTCGCAGAATCTCTCTTAGCTGATGGTGAATGTCCTCAAGAAGCAAGATTGTTTGCAGAAGGCTTATAAAAGAATTGATGCCAAAATCGCTTGGCCTTGGTAAATTCTGATGAAGATTGCTAATCGACCAAAAAAAATTGATTATCGATCACCTAGTATAGACAAAGATGGTTGTTGATTATTAAAATTCGTGGATAAAAACTTCACCAGATAAATATCATACTACCGCCAAAGATGTCTGCAGGATCATCAGAGTCACAAATCCCAAGGACTACGGATTATCCAAATTGGTGAATGGTGAAGGTACGTAATAAAATACACTAGGTAATAAATTTTTAAATCAGTCATTAAATCATTTTTTTAATTTATTTTGCAGAATCTATCTGAATCTGGTGAATGTCCTCAAGAAACAATATTGTCTGCAAAAGGCTTATAAAACAATTGATGCCAAAATCGCTTGGACCTGGTACTTTCTGATGAAGATAGCTAATAGACCAAAAAAATTGATTATCGATCACCTATTATAGACAAAGATGGTTGTTGATTATTAAAAATGGTGGATAAAAACGTTACCAGTTAAATATTATACCACCGCCAAAGATGTCTGCAGGATCATCGCCTAAAAGAGCAGAGTCACAAATCCTTAGGACTGCGAATTATTCAACTTGCTGGATGATGAAGGTACGTAATAAAAAAAACATAGTACTAATTTTTCAACCATCAACTCATTGTTTAAATTTCTTTTGCAGAATCTCTCTTAGCCGATGGTGAATGTCCTCAAGAAGCAAGATTGTCTGCAGAAGGTTTATAAAAGAATTGATGCCATAATCGCTTGGCCTTGGTAATTTCTGATAAAGATTGGTAATGGACCAAAAAAATTTACAATGGACCACCTGATATGGACATGGTTGTATCAAGACTCGAGGAAAAAGACTTTTGGTAAAAGACTACAATTTTCGGTATGTTATTGGATCCATTATGGATTTTTTTAAAGAAAGGGATGTTTTAGGGCAAATTATTATAAAATGAAAATGTTTTAGACAGCTTTGATTTGATGCATAAAATTAAATATTAGTTGAAAATTTTGTTTCTTAACCATTAATTATAACTTTGCATGAGAAGTTTTATTTGGAAGCATGATTTATTGGAAATATTTGATTTTTCATGAAAAATTAAAGATTTTTAATTCTATCTCTAATTTTTCATGAAACATTGAAGATTTTTTTGATTGTGTTTCTAAGTTTTCTTTGTTCTGAAAATTGTTTGTGAAAAATGTCTCATGCATGTGTTTTGTCAGAGTTTTTTTGTCAAACTTCATTTATTTTTTTAAATTAAATTTTTAAACTGTTTGTTTAAATTGTTTTGTTGTTGTTTATGAATTTGTAATTTTAGGTGATAACATTTCAATAAATAGTAAAAAAAACTGTTTTTGAGAATTTTGTTTCACAAAAATTAAACAAATTGTATAAACCTGCACCTTAAGAATTTCGAAAAACACTTTTAATATAAATTTAAAATATTAATATGTCAGAAAGTAGTTCGAATTTTTTCATTTAATTAATTAATTTGTTATTTACGATATTTTTTTAGCAAATTTATTCTTATAATATTTTATTTTATTTAGAATAATTGATTTTCGCAGTTTCGCTTAACAATTTGTAGAGTAGATTTGTAAATATTATTATTTAATAAGTATTTTAAATTTTACAAACGTTTCGTAACTTATTTTGTCTCATCATCATTTTACATTTACAAAATGAATTTGAATTGAATAAAATTGGTCATCCAGCCTACAACGGATAACAAGGACTTCCTGGTTCATTTTTTTAATATTTGGATATAAATATAAACGTTTGTGAAATTTAAAATATGGACTTGATAAATATTGTGGAAAACTGTTATTTTCATAGCAATACTTTATCAACTTTTATATGTTATATTATTTAAAAAAAAAAGATTTTACACAAATATACATCAAATTATTGAAAAGAAAAAACTATATTATGTTTTATGAGTGTTTCATACCTTTTGTATACTAAGTTTACACTTCTTCAGTGTATAAAACACACAAATTATTTTAAAAATATTTAATAAAAACAAAAGATTTCTGCAATAGTCATATTTATAAAATGGAATTATATATTTATTTTAATACATTTAACTAAATGTAAATATAAACATTATACGGTCTCATGACTAAAATGTTTTGTTAAAGTGAATTATTTTAATATATTATTATAATATTTAATATATATATATATATATATATATATATATGAGAAAAATGTTTTTTAAAGTAATAAAAAAATTACTATAATTGTTAGCTATAAGTCAACATGGTTGTACTTGATATTTAAATTGGTTTTGTAAATTTTTAGTTCAATTTTTCAAAATAATTTTATTTTATAAATATAACTGTTTTATAAATCTTTTGGTGATATTTGTGTGTGTTTTTTATATAAACTATTTGTATGTTTTAATAACTGAAAAATTGTCAAATAGCATATTGAAACATACTAATTTCTTTTAAAAAATAACTTAGTATGAAACTAAAAAATATTGTATGAAAATTTTTTATCTATTATTATTTCCATCATATAACATTTCTGTACAAATAAACATTTCATGTTTATTATAATTTTTACTTTTTTTATAACTTCGAAAAAAATTATTGTAAATATTACCTGGAACTTTTATTAATTTTTGGAAATGAAATATTTGTTTTTAATTTTGTTGATCAAATTTTCAATTTGTAAAATACTAGAACCTCAACAATTATTAATTCCATAACGTTTAACAAAATCAAACTTCTCTGAATGATTCCAATAAATTTATTTAATTCATAAATATTTACAATTTAATTTTAAAATTAATTCATTTTTGTTAAATTGTTTTTAGTTTTTTTTTTTGTACAGAAACTTTGTTAAGAGTAAAAAATAATAAAATTTGAAATTTAAATTAATTAACAATTTTATTTTGTATAAATTATTTTATATTTTGTATGAATTTTGTATTTAATTAATCAAATATTTAATATTGATATGTATTAGTAAAATGTTTTTACTATATAATAGCTATATCTGAATAATATATATTTTATGCCTATATATATATATATATATATATATATATATATATAAATAAATATATATATGTATATATAAATATATATATATATATATATATATATATATATATATATATATATTATAATAATATTTAACATTTGTATAATATATATTTGTCATTTTTAATACCAAATATAGTTAAAACTACCATCAATTTTTTGTTTTTTCTATTTTTTCCAAACCAGGATCTATTTTGTGCTGTTTTCTCCATAAAAAAAACTCCATAAATTCTCTACTTTTAAAAATAGATATATACATTTATATATTGATTTATACACCTCTTGGCGATTACATAAGGACTTGGTATTAATGTTAAATAGATATATACATTTATATATTGATTTATACACCTCTTGGCGATTATATTAGGACTTGGTATTGATGTAATATAGATATATACATTATATATTGATTTATACATCACTTGGCAATTATATAAGGACTTGGTATTGATGTAAAATAGATATATACATTTATATATTAATTTATACACCTCTTGGCGATTACATAAGGACTTGGAATTGATGTTAAATGGATATATACATTTATATATTGATTTATACACCTCTTGGCGATTATATATGGACTTGGTATTGATGTAAAATATATATATACATTTATATATTGATTTATACACCACTTGGCGATTATATAAAAACTTATTATCGATGTAAAATAGATATATACATTTATATATTGATTTATATACCACTGGGCGATTATATAAGGACTTGGTATTGATGTAATATAGATATATACATTTATATATTGATTTATACACTTGGCGATTATATAAGGACTTGGTATTGATGTAAAATAGATATATACATTTATATATTGATTTATACACCTCTTGGCGATTATATTAGGCCTTGGTATTGATGTCAAATAGATATATACATTTATATATTGATTTATACACCTATTGGCGATTATATAAGGACTTGGTATTGATGTAAAATAGATATATACATTTATATATTGATTTATACACCTCTGGCGATTATATTAGGCCTTGGTATTGATTTAATATAGATATATACATTTATATATTGATTTATACACCACTTGGCGATTACATAAGGACTTGGTATTGATGTTAAATAGATATATACATTTATATATTGATTTATACACCTCTTGGTAATTATATAAGGACTTGGTATTGATGTCAAATAGATATATGCATTTATATATTGATTTACACACCTCTTGGCGATTATATATGGACTTGGTATTGGTGCAAAATAGATATATACATTTATATATTGATTTATGCACTACTTGGCGATTATATAAGGACTTGGTATTCATGTAAAATAGGTATATGCATTTATATATTGATTTATATATCACTTGGCAATTATATAAGGACTTGGTATTTAAGGAAAATAGTTATATACATTTATATATTAAAAGCTTTATACATTAATATAAAAAATACATTACCAATTATTATGTTCTGTTTTAGGAGTTCTTAGACATATAAATATATAAATATATATTAATTTCTACATATTTTTTTATATAAATGTACATTTCATATCTAAATCTTTCTCCAATTTAAAAAGCAAATTCAAATTTCCCGCAATACTCAGTGATATTGTGATATTGTTCCTAGTTCGTGAGAAACCACTTAGTGCTTTCGAATCCATGAATTTATATATCGATTTATACTTATATATATATATATATATTTATATATATATATATATATATATATATATATATATTATATATATATATATATCTTATATATAAAAATGGATCGCAAAATGTGTTGGTAAGCGCATAACTCAACAGCGCCTGGACCAATTTGGCCAATTCTTTTTTTAAAATGTTGTTGATGTCCAAGGATGGTTCTTACGGCGAGAAAAATTCGAATAATTGTCGGAAAAACCCTAAAACAGCCCTTTTCTAACTAATACGAATAATCGTAGTCGGCTTCTCGACATTATTCTTTGTTTCACTTTCGGCAGACGAAAAAATGGTATGGCGTTAAAGAATTTGACTTCAAGTCATATAAGATTAAAAAAATCAATGTCAATGTCCATTTGCCGCCCTTGCCGGTGGTATTTTCTTGCATTTTCTGTTATACTCTACTGAGTGCTTTTGTTTTGTTTGTAGTGTTTTGTTATCTACCTATGAATAAAAAGTTATTGCATGTGACACAATATTTTAATATTGCCTCCTATAAGACGAGGCAATTTAAGTAGATCACGAAATGCTACAAACCAAGCTAATTACCGATCTAATCGTACTGCACAAGAACATGACGACCGAAATGAACATAAAAACTACTCAATACCAAATGGGCCGCAATGTTGGTAGTAATGAAGCAATTTGGCGAATATTTTCTTTTTCAATTCATGAAAGACACCCTTCTGTTATTCACTTAGCTGTGGCATTTAGAAATGGGCAAAGGGTGTACTTTACAGCAGTGAACGCAGGTCAAAGAGCTGCTCACTACCATCTACTGTGACATGTAAAAACGATAATTTTGCACAAACACTGATATATTCTGAAATGCGAAAATATTATACTTGGAATCAAGAATTTATACGACGGAAACAAGGAAAACCAGTACCAGGATACACAGATGTATATTCCACCGATGCGATTGATCGAATTTATTCATTACTTCCAAGCCATGGTGAATGTTTTTATTTACGACTGCTATTAGTCATGTACGTGGCCCAACATCATTCCAACATTTACGAACTGTTGATAGTGAATTGTGTGGATCCTACAGAGAAGCCCGTCAACGTTTACAATGCTAGAAAATGACGCTGATTGGGATCAAACTCTCAGCGATGCTGTAATATCTTCACACGCTCATCAAATACGAACATTGTTTTCTATAATCATATCCACATGCTTTCCATCAAACCGATTGATTTGTGGACAAAGTACAAAGATTATATGTGTGATGATATTTTGTGTCAAATACGGAATAGAATGGGAAATACATATATGCAATAAATATTAGTAAAGAAATTTACAAGGAAGTATTGATTTCAATTGAAGACATGTGCTTGATGATGTCAAACAAAGTATTAATTCACATAGGCCTGGCCGCGCCCAATCGCCCAATCGCCCAATGCATGATGCTTTTTATCAAGAGTTGTATCGAGAAAAACTGTATGATCTCAATAATTTGAAAGAATTAATCGAAACAAATCTTCCACTGTTGAATGAACAACAGAGGTATGTATTTGATATTCTTATGAAAGTAACAAATGATAGAACTGGGGGGATTTACTTCTTAGAAGCGCCTGTTGGTACAGGAAAAACTTTTTTGATTTTTTTAATATTAGCAACAATTCGCTCACAAAACAAAATTGCACTTGCACTCGCTTCATCGGGAATCGCAGCATCTTTACTCGAAGGTGGTCGAACAGCCCATTCAGCACTAAAATTGCCATTAAGTATGCAAAGCATGAAACTCCAACTTGCAACTTTTCGAAGAACTCTCAATTGATCGTTTGGGATGAATGCACGATGACACATAAAAAATCTTTTGATGCTTTAGACAGAACCTTAAAAGATCAACAGAGCAATCAAAACCGATTTGATAGATTTTTTTGACAGGACAAAGTCTGTCGGGTCAGCTAGTTATATATATATATATATATACATTAGGGTGGTCCTTAAAATGGTCATTTTCGAATTTCCTTGCTCCCAGGGGCTCAAATAGTTCCAAATAGGATAAAAACAATTCTCTGAAAGTTTTAGCTCTTAATATTAACATTTAGATAAAGCGCAATTCAATCAAAGTTTTTGTATGGAAATAGCATGGAAAATTTTCAAAAATTTTAAAAATGTTTTTTAGATGTAACTTAGCGAACAAATAAATTAATAAAACTCATTCATTTGTCGCTAAGTTACACCTAAAACATGTTTTTTTAATTTTCAAATTTTGTTCCATGCTCTTTCCATACAAACTTTGATTGAATTGCGCTCTATCTAAACGTTAATATTAAGAGCTAAAACTTTCAGAGAATTGTTTTTTATCTATTTGGAACCATTTGAGCCCCTGGGAGCAAGGAAATTCGAAAATGACCATTTTAAAGACCACCCTAATATACATTTATATATATATATATATATATATATATATATAAATATATATATATATATATATTAGCCGCCTTAATTTGTATGGGAAATGGATATATAAATGTATATATTGATTTATACATGATTATATATACCAGCTGTCTCAGTTTGTATGAGAATTGGATATATAAATGTATATATCGATTTATACATGATTATATATACTAGCTGTCTCAGTTTGTATGGGAATTGGATATATAAATGTATATATTGATTTATACATGATTATATATATACTAGCTCTCTCTGTTTGCATGGGAATTGGATATATAAATGTATATAACGATTTATACATGGAATTTCAAGTGTTTTCAAATATATTATTATAAATTTGAGAGATATACAGAAAAAGTAAGTAAAACTAAAAAAAGTTTATATGTTCATTTAAAATTTTTGAAAGAATAAAATAAAATACCAAATAAATTTTCTTGGAGATTCGAACTTGAGACCCAAAACAAGGACGATTGCCACTGTAACCGAAGCCATTTAACGATCTCGTTCATCTCATCCCCCCCAACAAATCGATAGAATTTGGTAAATGTGTTAATAATAACTTCACATACCTCTCACACCCTTTATCTTGTCAAACAAAAAACCCTATCTGATTCGAACCGGCATCCTTCTGATTAGAAGTAGTTTAACGCTCTAGCCGATTCGGCCACGGCGACTAAGAAATTTCGGCGGCTAATTCTGGAAGGACATGCTGCGAGTGCATCCGACCATCGTGATTCGAGTCAAGGTCACAGGGGGATGATATGAAAATATTAAATGTTTACCCAGGGGGTTGAAAGTGGGTTCATTCGATTATGTAGGCCCTTGCTAATTTCAGGCGGGGGGTTACAGGGGGGAAAATTTTGTCCGTTTTTCGCTCAGGAGAGCAGAAAATCGACTTTTTGTAAATTTCACGATTTTTCTATGTGAATTTTTTAAAAGTTTTCACCGTTCTGAGTTAGATTATGTGCTGACCTCAATAACGTGGTCAAGGTAAAGGTCAAGGTCATTTGTATGGTTCTCAATGACGTGGCAAGGTCAAGGTCAAGGTCATTTATATACATCCAGAGAACAATATTATTTGTGTTTTCAAATAATAATTTTAAAAAAGACAAATCTTTTAGTAATTTTGATTTACAAAATCTAATTATTCGGCGGAAAATTAACTCACAAATTCATTTTTGTTAAAAAAGCTTGTTTAGTGAAAAAGTGCTAACAAATATTCAAACATACAGGTAATTAATTCAACTTTGTCATTAACCTTTTCTTAAAAAATTCCCATAACTTTCAAAAATTTTCTATTATTTTAATATCCTGTTCTGATAATCCACTCATTTATTTTTATCATTTTTATCATTTTCATTTTGAACATATTATCATATTTCTGTACATTATTATATTTTTTTGCAATCATTCATTATTTAAGAAAAATCTATTTTTCTTTTCCTAAACATATTGTTGCTAAAATCTCATCAAGATCATGTTTCTTGACAGATGTCCTGAAGATGGAACGTACCTAGTTCCGAAACGTCGACAATAAACAAATAATTAAATAAAGAAATTGTTTTTTTAAAAACTTTTCTTGCTTTTTATTTTGTATTATTTTGGATTCTTGTTCGAAACTTTACAAAATATACACAAATCCAAGACTCTACCATTCATAATATATATATATATATATATATATATAAATATATATATATATACATATATATATATATATATATATATATATATATATATATATATATGTATATATATATATTGCATCATTATAAAAGGCCTAACTGCGTTAGGTTATATGGAAATTGGATTCATAAATGTACGATTTCATAAATGATATCATGAACGATTTCAGACAGCCTAAAAAATTTTCAGGCAATTTACAACATTTTAAGGCTATTTACAAATAATTCCAAACAATTTACAATATTTTCAGACAATTTACTATATTTTTAGATAATTTACTATATTTTTAGATAATTTACAACATTTTTAGATAATTTAAAATATTTTTAAACAATAAATTCTGTTTTTTTTTTTTATTATAATTTAAGTTTCAAATTTAAATCTTAACTGTCTTTAAAGTTGTCAGCTCCCATTCCATCATGGCAACACTCACATAAACATTTGCTTGCGCACTTTTTCATAAGAAAGCAGATTACAGTTGAATTTAATAGCACATTGTGATAGTGATACTGATAGTGAAAAATCTTTAAATATATAATTTGAAATGTACAATTATACTTATATAAAGTGTATTCAGTGTCGATTATGGAGATTTGTTCGGTTTGAATTTGCCGCCATCGCCACCGACGAACTAACCGTCAAAGTCTATTTCACGTGACGCGCAGATAGATGGCGCTGCGGCCGCACCATTGGCGCGGTAACCCCGATTTTGTCCTTTCTCTGGCCGGCCGCCATGGAGTGAACATCGAAGAGGAAAATCAAGAAAAAGAAGAAAAAGAAGCCGAAAATTCCTCAGTGAATAATTTTATTTTAGTATTTTGAGACAGTGATGGATTTTTATTGTGTAGTGCATTATTGTGCCCAAGTGTTTTAATTTTTGAGTGTACGGTAATTTAATAGTGTGCGACAGCTTATCAGTGATTTTGGCGCGCAAATATTTATGGGAATTGGCGCGTTCGATTCTTTTAGTTTTTAGTTTATTTTTCTTACAAATCAATAAAGTGAAAATGATATTCGCTATTATTAGCTAATTAATATTTGTGTATGTGCAGTTTTACTAACAATTCAAATTACGCAATGCCACATACACGGTAAGTTCTTGCTGAAAATGATGTATTCAATCAATGACATATTTCAACAATGCATGTTATTGTTCTTAATCTCCAGTGTTCTTTTTTTGTAATATTATCATTTTTAGGGCGTTTTAAATCAGATTTTGCAACCGTTGCACAATGTCAGTTGCGCAGATTTTAGACAACTTACAACATTTTAAAACAATTTACAAATTAGTTATGGCATCGTGCCTTAAGGCAAATTGCTGGCACTTCCCGTACCGTAATGAAATATTCGAGAAATTTTAAACGTTTTCCAATATATTATTACAAATACTGTAACTTTCTTATTATTTTTGCTATCTTGTTATATCTGAGCAAATCAAATGTAAATCCTAAATCAATTTATCTCCAGAACATTAACAATCGTCATTTCATTTCATTTCGAATTCAATTTAAAAAAAAATAGTTGCCTAATTTGCACAAAATTGACAAAGTGCTCCCGTATAGTCAACAGTCGAAACGCATTTGCAAATAATTCTGTGCGACATTTTCGCTTATACTGTGCTTAGCTTGGCGGCATTTTCACATTTTTCAATAGTTTCCATAAAACTAGAAAGTGCTCCAAATACATAAAACAGTCTAAGCGCACTCGGGTAAAC
>NW_020539727.1:7779736-7795391 GCF_003426905.1 Ctenocephalides felis | reverse complement strand
TTTTGACATGTGTTGATTTAGCTGGGATTTACTGAACATGGGGCAGATAGTGTTGTATGTGTTATTTATTGTGATATAAACTGAAATTGGACTTTTGTGGCCCTATATATACATCTCGGAGCAGGTTGCAAGGACGCCAGTGCTGCTTCCAATTACTTTGTGGCCGTTTCGAATAATGGAATCAATGGAGCTGAAGTGAGTTGAATTGATTAAAAGATTTAATATAAAGGAAATATTTGGTAGAATGGAAAGATTTGTAGGATTAATATGTTCAGAAACCTTCAAAACTTGAAGGTGTGCAAAATTTTATCATTTTCGATTAAGGCCCCAATAATAAGCTACCCAACCTTTAGGTTGCTGTTTATCACCAAGACAGATCATAGGTTTCTTACTTCCTCATTCCTAACAATATTTAACTTCCCGAGGGAGAATTTATGTTTTCGTCAAAAATCCGATTCGCTAATTTTATGTTTTCTCGACGTTTCAAGCATTCTGAATCGAATGAGACCAAATTTGGAAACAGTATGTGTGTGTGGGTGTGCGCGCGCGCGTGTGTACCAACAGATTTTTGCCGTAAATTGCCGTTTTCTCAAAACCGAATTTCAAAAATTTAAAAGCCATTCGATGTATTCCGATGAGGACTATTGTTTGTCAGTTTTGTGCGACGGTCGGCTAAGCCCTTTCTTCGTAAATAGCAGAGAAGTGAAAAGTTTTTCGTCCACCTTTTGGCCCGCAATTCTGAATCGATTTTGAAATTCAAAAATCGTTCGAAAGATATGGTTGGGAATCGACCTGATTAGTTTGTTTAGAGATCGGCCGGGCCGTTTTCTTGTAATAAAGTTTAAAAAAAAAATCGACGATTTTTATGATTATTTTTTGACAGTAGATACCATAGTCTTCTAGATCATACTAAAATATTACGGCCCTACAACAACTGGTTCAGCTATAAAAATTCGTCAAAGTTTGCAAAAATTGGTATCGTTTTTTTTGGCATTTGTCAAAATTAGACCTTTGATCGACGTTTTCTCAAAAACGCCTGAACCGATTTTAGAAATTTAAAAGCCATTTGATGTATTTCGGTGAGGACTATCGTTTGTCAGTTTTGTGCGACGATCTGCCAAGTCGTTTCTTTGCAATTTGCAAAAAAATGTTAAACTTTTCCTCCACATTTAAGCTCATCCTACCGAACCAATTTTAAAAATCAAAAACTGTTCCAAAGATATTAGTTGGAATGTACTGATCAAATTTTAGGTGAAAATCTACCGAGCCGTTTTCTTGTAATGAACTGTTGAAAAACAAATTTAGGCTGATTTTTATGGAACTTTTTTGGCAATATACATCATGATCGGCTTATAGAACTTACTGAAATATACGTCCATACGATAAGTATTTAATTTTAAACACTCATCAAAGTTTGATATAATGAGAAGTTTTTTTGACGTTTGTTAAAATTAAAATTAGAAGATTTACTTGGTATAACGACAAAGCACTTAGTCTTAATGAACATAATAAACTATTACCAAAGTCCTACGGATATTGGTTCAATTATAAAAATTGTTGATTTTGAAAATTGCTTTTATAAAATACTCCGAGTTAACGTGTTCGTTCGTTTTCCATAATGTTAATAAATCCACTCGGAATACTTTTAATCACTCATAAATTAATTTATATTTCATTAATTAAGTCGGATTATTTAAATAATCGGGAAGTTCATGTAACTTGCCTCAAGGCTAATACCAAACTAACTAGTTATATTGTTTTTTTATGTATACATAATAATTTCCAACAACGACCTCGTCTACTTTTACAACACTATGGATCACTACAAACAAGAACTTTACCAAGAACTTACCAGATCATACCACCGCCAAAGAAGTCTGCAGGATCATCAGAGTCACAAAATCTCAGGCTATAGATTATTCACATGCTGGATGGTGAAGTTACGTATAAACAAAGTGCTAATTTTTTTTATCATCAACTTATTTTTGAAATTTTTTTGCAGAATCTTTCTTAGCCAATGGTGAATGTCCACAGCACATTTTCCTCAACAGCGACCTCGTCTACTTTTACCAGCCTGCGGGTTCCTTCTCGGTCGTTGTTCCAGATGAACACAATGGGTTTTTACAAACAAGGACTTCACCAGTTAGACCTCATACCAACGCAAAGAAGTCTGCCGGATCATCATAGTCACAAATCCTCAGGACTACGGATTATTTAAATTGATGGACAAGAACTTTACCAGTTAGACCTTAACCACCGCCAAAGAAGTCTGCAGGATCATTGCCCATAGGGCCAAAGTCACAAATCTCAAGACTACTAATTATTTGAATTGGTTAATAAGACCTTTACGAGTTAGACCTCACGCCAGAGCCAAAAAGTTTATAGGATCATCAGAGTCACAAATTCTCAGGACTACGGATTATTTAAATTGATGAACAAGAACTTTACCAGTTAGACCTTAAACCACCGCCAAAGAAGTCTGCAGGATCATTGCCCATAGGGCCAAAGTCACAAATCCTCAAGACTACTAATTATTGAATTGGTTATAATAGAACTTTACGAGTTAGACCTCACGCCAGAGCCAAAAAAGTTTATAGGATCATCACAGTCACAAATTCTCAGGACTACGGATTATTTAAATTGGTGGTCAAGATTTTACCAGTTAGACTTTATACCACCGCCAAAGAAGTCTTCAGCATCATCAGAGTCACAAATCCTCAGGACCACAAATTATTTAAATTGATGGACAAGAACTTTACCAGTTAAACTTTAAACCGCCAAAGAAGCCTGCAGGATCATTGCCCATAGGGCCAGAGTCACAAATCCTCTGGACTATGGATTATTTAAATTGGAGGATGGTGAAGGTACGTAATAAAAAAGCACAGTGCTAAATTTTTCAATCATCAACTCATTTTTTAAATTCCTTTTGCAGAATCTCTCTTAACCGATGGTGAATGTCCTCAAGAAACAAGATTGTCTGCGGAAGGTTTATAAAAGAATTCATGACCAAATCGCTTGGACTTGGCAATTTCTGAATGGAACGCAAAAATGGACAAGTTGTTTGTTGATTATTTAAATTGGTGGATGAGAACTTTACCAGTTAGATCTCATACCAGCGCCAAAAAGTCTGCAGGATCATCGCCTAAAGGAGCAGAGTCACAAATCTTCAGGACTACGAATATTTAATTAAATGGTAGATGGTGAAGGTACGTAATAAAATACACTAGTCAATAATTTTTTAAATAACTCGATCGTCAAATTATTTTTGAAAACTTCTTTTGCAGAATCTCTCTTAGCTGATGGTGAATGTCCTCAAGAAGCAAGATTGTTTGCAGAAGGCTTATAAAAGAATTGATGCCAAAATTGCTTGCCCTTGGTAAATTCTGATGAAGATTGCTAATCGACCAAAAAAAATTGATTATCGATCACCTAGTATAGACAAAGATGGTTGTTGATTATTAAAATTCGTAGATAAAAGCTTCACCAGTTAAATATCATACTACCGCCAAAGATGTCTGCAGGATCATCAGAGTCACTAATCCTAAGGACTACGGATTATCCAAATTGGTGAATGGTGAAGGTACGTAATAAAATACACTAGGTAATAAATTTTTAAATTAGTCATTAAATCATTTTTTTAATTTCTTTTGCAAAATCTATCTGAATCTGGTGAATGTCCTCAAGAAGCAAGATTGTTTGCAGAAGGCTTATAAAACAATTGATGCCAAAATCGCTTGGACCTGGTACTTTCTGATGAAGATTGCTAATAGACCAAAAAAAATGAATTATCGATCACCTAGTATAGACAAAGATGGTTGTTGATTTTAAAAATGGTGGATAAAAACGTTACCAGTTAAATATTATACCACCGCCAAAGATGTCTGCAGGATCATCAGAGTCACAATTCTAAGGACTACGGATTATCCAAATTGGTGTGAATGGTGAAGGTACGTAATAAAATACACTTGGTAATAAATTTTTAAATTAGTCATTAAATCATTTTTTTAATTTCTTTTGCAGAATCTATCTGAATCTGGTGAATGTCCTCAAGAAGCAAGATTGTTTGCAGAAGGCGTATAAAAGATTGATGCCAAAATTGCTTGGCCCTGGTAAATTCTGATGAAGATTGCTAATCGACAAAAAAAAATTGATTATCGATCACCTAGTATAGACAAAGATGGTTGTTGATTATTAAAATTCGTGGATAAAAACTTCACCAGATAAATATCATACTACCGCTAAAGATGTCTGCAGGATCATCAGAGTCACAAATCCTAAGGACTACGGATTATCCAAATTGGTGAATGGTGAAGATACGTAATAAAATACACTAGGTAATAAATTTTTAAATCAGTCATTAAATCATTTTTTTAATTTCTTTTGCAGAATCTATCTGAATCTGGTGAATGTCCTCAAGAAGCAAGATTGTTTGCAGAAGGCTTATAAAACAATTGATGCCAAAATCGCTTGGACTTGGTACTTTCTGATGAAGATTGCTAATAGACCAAAAAAATGGATTATCGATCACCTAGTATAGACAAAGATGGTTGTTGATTATTCAAATTGGCGGATAAAAACTTTACCAGTTAAATATTATACCACCGCCAAAGATGTCTGCAGGATCATCGCCTAAAAGAGCAGAGTCACAAATCCTTAGGACTGCGAATTATTTAACTTGCTGGATGATGAAGGTACGTAATAAAAAAACATAGTACTAATTTATCAACCATCAACTCATTTTTTAAATTTCTTTTGCAGAATCTTCTTAACCGATGGTGAATGTCCTCAAGAACAAGATTTTTTTTTTTTTTTTTTTTAATAATTTTATTTGATCATCTATCTACAGGAGATATAAAATCAATTGCATGGCTTAGAATTTAACAAAGAAAGAAAAAGCTAAGATCTGCATCCAGTGATGCAGTTCTTTACAGTATGATATATAGATTGTACAAAACAAAAAAAAATACAAATTAGTACTTATTATTGAACCTAAAACAAGTCGTTGGGGTAGTTCTTTTTAAGTCTTCTGAATTGGATTGGTTTTAGCAGCTTTCTTGCAAGGTTATTTGGGTGAAAGGTGAGCCTATTACGATACTTTAGACAAAATCTAGGAATCTCGTCTCTAATGAAAGAGACACCCAGTTCATCATGGAGTAACCAATTTGGGGTGTATTTAGGTGCGTTGGCAATTTGCCTAAGCATTTTATTCTGGAACCTCTGTAAGATCTCTACATTTGAGTGGCTGGCTGTGCCCCAAAGCTGAATCCCATAGGTCCAAATGGGTTTGAGTATTGATTTGTATATCAAAACTTTATTTGACATCGACACTTTGGATTTACGACCCAGCAACCAATATAGTTGTCTTTGCTTTTCTTCGAGTTGTTTACGCTTTTGGCAGATGTGTGTTTTCCACGTGAGTTTTCGATCCAGGTGAAGTCCCAGGTATTTAACATTATCCTTGATGGGTAGCAAATTATGGAAGAGTGTCACTGGTGGGCATGTATGTTTCCTCAGTGCAAAGGTGACGTGAGCTGATTTTTGGTTGTTAACCTTGAATCTCCAGATGCTAAGCCAGTCTTGCAGTGTATCCAGGTTTGATTGTAGGAGGTGTGAAGCTAGAGCGGAATCTTCGTGGGCAGCTAAATTGCCGTATCATCCGCAAATGTTGCTGTAACCGTATTAGTTGTAACGGGTAAGTCATGAGTATATAAAAGATACAGCAAGGGTCCAAGTACACTTCCTTGCGGGACACCGGAGCAGATAGGCCGAGTTGAAGAATTTTGATCACCTATGCTAATGAAAAGGATCTGTTTAGTAGGTATGATTTAAGGAGAAGGAAGTATTGAGCAGGGAGTAAGGTTTTAATTTTAAAAAGAAGTCCAGTGTGCCAGACCTTGTCAAAGGCCTGGCTGACGTCAAGAAAAGCGGCAGAGCAATAGAGTTTATTTTGGAAGGAATTAGTTATATAGTTAACCACTCTATGTATTTGCTCAATAGTGGAGTGCCCACTTAAGAAGCCGAATTGATGGGTGGGAAGGATAGAAGACACCATTAGGTTTTTAATTTTGCTGTGGATTAGTTTTTCAAATATTTTGGAGAGTGAAGGGAGAAGGCTGATAGGCCTGTATGACTCAGGTAGAGTTGGGTCCTTGCCTGGTTTTGGTATAAGGATTATTTTTGCTGTCTTCCAGCATTTAGGAAAGTGGAGAGTTCTTAGAATTCCATTAAAAAGTATAGTTATGTATCTATAAGCAATAGGGGGAAGTTCTTGTAAAGGTTTAATACTAATATTGTCGATTCCAGGAGATTTGCCGGATTTTGATGAACGGATTGTGCCTATGACTTCGGAGATACTGAATTTGAGTGGTGGTTCAGTCTGGCTGCTAGTTTTGTCGGCTAATAAATTATGTATTGGGCGCTCCAGGAAAGGGTCACAAGTCGGTGGATGAGGTGTAAACACGTTCTCAAAGTGATCGGCGAAGAGATTGGCTTTATCTTGTGCGGTGCGAGCCCATAGTCCATTTTTATTAATAATAGGCGGATTGCTTTGTGTGGGACGTTTAAGTTTATTGGTAGCCCTCCAAAGAGATTTGTCAGTAGTAGAAAGGTTTATTAGAAAATTTTCCATTTTTTGATTGTGCCAGTCAGACAGTAGATGTTTGATTTCTCTAGAGGCTTTGTTTAGATTATGTTTATCGGCTGGAGATCTTGTACATTGCCAAATTTTGCGGAGTTTTCTCTTCTGGGCTATAAGTTTCTTGATGTAAATAGGACAAACAGGCGTAGTAAAAGTCTGGGATTTTGGAGTGGAGAAGGTTGCTGCTTCTGTAATTATTTTGTTGAAGTTGTACACTGCTGCTTCTATATCATCGTGGGTTTTCAGAGGAACGTTGCAATGTAAGCAATCAGCAATGTAATTCTGAAAGGTAAACCAGTTTGTGCTGTTATTTGTTAAGTACCTATTATTTAATTGGACAGGACACAGGGAGTTATATGAAATGATGACTGGTGAGTGATCCGAAGAAAGATCAAGACTTGATTTAGCTGAAATGTGGTGAGGTTGGATGCCTTTTGTGATGCAGAAGTCGAGGAGGTCAGGTGTTTTGTATGTATCACTGGGCCAGTAGGTTGGTTCGCCAGACGATACGTGTAGTAGGTTATTGTCCAGGATAGAGAGGTAAAGCTGCCGGCCTCGCGTAGTGGTTAGTCTTGAGCCCCAGAAGATGTGTTTAGCGTTGTAGTCTCCACCTGCAATAAACTTGGGTCCCAAGAAGTTGAAGAAATTGTTGAATTGTTCACTCGAGATTTTATGTTTAGGAGGACAGTAGATTGCGGCTAGGATAAGTTTATTTGAAGGATGATCAATGGTAACGCAGCAGGCTTGAAGATAGTTTTGTACAATAGTGCTGCGATTCATGATGTTTTATGTTTGATTTGATTAATATTGCACATCCACCGTGTGCGGTACCATCCGGATGATTGATTGTGTACGTCGAAAAACCGGGAAGTTTGATGTAGCTGTTGGAAGTAAAGTGTGTTTCTGAGATCAGAATAACATCCAAGCTGTGAAGCTGGATGAACATTTGCAATTCCCGTTTGTGTTGTGCCAAGCCGTTGGCATTCCAGACTGCAATTTGAAGGAAGTGTTGCATTACTTGAGTTTAGCTACGACGGCGGTTAATAAGTTCATGACTGTGTTTAATTGCTCCGCTAAAGTTTTAACTATGGATTTTAACTCTGTTATGTCGTTAGCTTGCTGATGATGGTTGATAGCTTCGGTGTTGTTTATATCTTGTTGTAGTTGGCTATTTTGACGAGCAGTTACAGCGAATGAGATTCCGGGTTTAACTGTGTTTGAGGTGATAGGATTAGAGGAGGAGGGAGGATTTGTTTGTTTAGGACGCAGTGGAGGATATCTGCGAGAGTACATTTCCTGATAGACTTTGCATCCTTTGTAATTGGCTGTATGGCCTTCATTGCATAGGACACACTTTACGTTTTTGTTAGTACGATCGGTCCAACTGCAGTCTTTTGTGAGGTGATCGCCGGCACATTTCACGCAGCGCGGTTTCAGATTACAGTAAGTTCTAGTATGACCGTATCTTTGGCAATTAACACATTGGACTATTGATTTGCTTGGATTCTTAGGCTCGATGTTCACTTTAGTTCGGCAAATAAATTCGATTTTGTAGATTTCTTTGTTGTTGGGATTTTGTTCCAATTCGACAAGAAACATGTGCATAGGAGCCTTAGTAAACCTGTGTTTCATGTTAGTGATTCGCATTACTTTGTGCCCATGAGTTGTTAATTCTGTGGCGATATCTTCAATTTCTGTGCTGGAGTGTAAGTTCCGAACGACGACCTTAAACGAACGTGCCGATTTGCACTGAAATGAATACATTTCGGTATTTTTTTCTTTTAGTAATTTCAGAATTTTATTATAAGTTTCAGCGTCTGTGAGGGTAACTTTGACCTGCGTATTGTTGATTAATTGTATGTTATATTTTCCTGGCGCATTTACACTTAATAATTCTGTGAGGGGTTTGATATTTTCGACACCGTGAACAAAGATCGGTGGCGGTTTTGGAATAGGGGCAGCGGTATTTACTGTTTGTTCTGGCTGTATGTTATTTAAAACATTGTAGATATTGTTCGATGTTGAATGCAGCCAGTAGTTACTTTCTAGCTTTTTTGACACAGAATTACCTTCAGAGCTGCAGTCGGAATTATTTCTTTTGTGTTTTCTGTTGTTAACCGTAGTCCAACCTTCCTTGGAGGTAGAGGGTATTGGCAGCGGTACATTACTGTCAGTTTCCATTACGTTAGTTTTATTATTAATTGTGGATTCTTGATTACACTCCGGTTGTACATTATTAACACAGTTCACTTGTTTTGCGACAAATTCAGAATTAGTTGTAGAAGTGTCATGTAAAATTTCGATGGTTTCGACAAGCGGTATAGCGAGCGATATACCTGAGTCCCCCGGCTGGGACTCGCCATAGTTAATCCGGTCGACGAACAATACACTGGTGTGTTGTGACTCACTGTTAGATAACACTGATAAGAATTAAATATTTTTATTTGCGTGCCCGAAGTGACCTGTACGAAGGTTGAATTCGAACTGTGCAAGAAACAAGATTGTCTGCGGAAAATTTATAAAAGAATTCATGAACAAATCGCTTGGCCTTGGCAATTTCTGATAAAGATTGGTAATGGACCAAAAAAAATTTACAATGGACCACCTGGTATGGACATGGTTGTATCAAGACTCGAGGAAAAAGACTTTTGGTAAAAGACTACAATTTTTGGTATGTTATTGGATCCATTATGGGTTTTTTTAAAGAAAGGGATGTTTTAGGGCAAATTATTATAAAATGACAATGTTTTAGACAGCTCTGATTTGATGCATAAAATTAAATATTAATTAAAAATTTTGTTTCTTAACCATCAATTATAACTTTGCATGAGAAGTTTTATTTGGAAGCATGATTTATTGGAAATATTTGATTTTTCATGAAAAATTAAAGATTTTTAATTCTATCTCTAATTTTTCATGAAACATTGAAGATTTTTTTGATTGTGTTTCTAAGTTTTCTTTGTTCTGAAAATTGTTTGTGAAAAATGTCTCATGCATGTGTTTTGTCAGAGTTTTTTTGTCAAACTTCATTTATGAATTTTTTTAAATTAAATTTTTAAACTGTTTGTTTAAATTGTTTTGTTGTTGTTTATGAATTTGTAATTTTAGGTGATAACATTTCAATAAATAGTAAAAAAAAACTGTTTTTGAGAATTTTGTTTCACAAAAATTAAACAAATTGTATAAATCTGCACCTTAAGAATTTCGAAAAACATTTTAATATAAATTTAAAATATTAATATGTCAGAAAGTAGTTCGAATTTTCTTATTTAATAAATTAATTTGTTATTTACGATATTTTTTTTAGCAAATTTATTCTTATAATATTTTATTTTATTTAGAATAATTGATTTTGGCAGTTTCGCTTAACAATTTGTAGAGTAGATTTGTAAAAATTAATATTTAATAAGTATTTTAAATTTTACAAACGTTTCGTAACTTGTTTTGTCTCATCATCATTTTATATTTACAAAATGAATTTGAATTGAATAAAATGGGTCATCCAGCCTACAACGGATAACAAGGACTTCCTGGTTCATTTTTTTAATATTTGGATATAAATATGAACGTTTGTGAAATTTAAAATATGGACTTGATAAATATTATGGAAAACTGTTATATTCATAGCAATACTTTATCAACTTTTATATGTTATATTATTTAAAAAAAAAGATTTTACACAAATATACATCGAATTATTGAAAAGAAAAAACTATATTATGTTTTATATAAATACAAAATGTTAATAAAAACAAAAGACTTCTACAATAGTTAGAATTATAAAATGAAATTTTATATATATTTATTTTAATAAATTTAACTAAATATAAATATAAACAATTATGCAGTCTTATGACTAAAATGTTTTGTCAGAGTGAATTATTTTTATATGTTAAACTGTACATATATAAATATATATTATATATATATATATATATATATATATGCATATAATAAATATGCAGAAATGAGAAAAATGTTTTTAAAAGTAATAAAAAAATTAATATAATTTTTAGCAATAAGTCAGCATGGTTGTACTTGATATTTAAATTGTTTTTGTAAATTTTTAGTTCAATTTTTCAAAATAATTTTATTTTATAAATATCACTGTTATATAAATTTTTTGGTGATTTTTGTGTGTGTTTTTTTATAAAAACTATTTGTATGTTTTAATAACTGAAAAATTGTCAAATAGGATATTGAAACATACTAATTTCTTTTAAAAAATAACTTAGTATGAAACTAAAAAATATTGTATGAAATTTTTTTATCTATTATTATTTCCATCATATAACATTTCTGTACAAATAAACATTTCATGTTTATTATAATTTTTACTTTTTTTATAACTTCGAAAAAAATTATTGTAAATATTACCTGGAACTTTTTTTAATTTTTGGAAATGAAATATTTGTTTTTAATTTTTTTGATCAAATTTTCAATTTGTAAAATACTGCAATTTAATTCTAAAATTAATTCATTTTTGTTAAATTGTTTTTAGTTAATTTTTTTTTGTACAGAAACTTTGTTGAGAGTAAAAAATAATAAAATTTGAAATTTAAATTAATTAAAAAATTTATTTTGTATAAATTATTTTATATTGTGTATGAATTTTGTATTTAATTAATCAAATATTTAATATTGATATGTATTAGTAAAATGTTTTTACTATATAATAGCTATATCTGAATAATATATATTTTATGCCTATATAAATATATATATATATATATAAATAAATATATATGTATATATATATATATATAAATAAATATATGTATATATATATATATATATATATTATAATAATATTTAACATTTGTATAATATATATTTGTCATTTTTAATACCAAATATAGTTAAAACTACCATCAATTTTTTGTTTTTTCTATTTTTTCCAAACCAGGATCTATTTTGTGCTGTTTTCTCCATAAAAAACTCCATAAATTCTCTACTTTTAAATATAGATATATACATTTATATATTGATTTATACACCTCTTGGCGATTACATAAGGACTTGGTATTGATGTTAAATAGATATATACATTTATATATTGATTTATACACCTATTGGCGATTGTATAAGGACTTGGTATTGATGTTAAATAGATATATGCATTTATATATTGATTTATACACCACTTGGCGATTATATAAGGACTTGGTATTGATGTAAAATAGATATATACATTTATATATTGATTTATACACCTCTTGGCGATTATATTAGGACTTGGTATTGATGTAATATAGATATATACATTTATATATTGATTTATACATCACTTGGCAATTATATAAGGATTTGGTATTGATGTAAAATAGATATATACATTTATATATTGATTTATACACCTCTTGGCGATTACATGAGGACTTGGTATTAATGTTAAATAGATATATACATTCATATATTGATTTATACACATATTGGCTATTGTATAAGGACTTGGTATTGATGTTAAATAGATATATACATTTGTATGTTGATTTATACACCACTTGGCGATTATATAAGGACTTGGTATTGATGTAATATAGATATATACATTTATATAATGATTTATACATCACTTGGCAATTATATATGGACTTGGTATTAATGTAAAATAGATATATACATTTATATATTGATTTATACACCACTTGGCGATTACATAAGGACTTGGTATTGATGTTAAATAGATATATACATTTATATATTGATTTATACACCTCTTGGTAATTATATAAGGACTTGGTATTGATGTCAAATAGATATATGCATTTATATATTGATTTATACACCTATTGGCGATTATATAAGGACGTAGTATTGGTGTAAAATAGATATATACATTTATATATTGATACATACACCTCTTGGCAATTATATAAGGACTTGGTATTGATGTTAAATAGATATATACATTTATATATTGATTTACACACCTCTTGGCGATTATATATGGACTTGGTATTGGTGCAAAATAGATATATACATTTATATATTGATTTATGCACTACTTGGCGATTATATAAGGACTTGGTATTCATGTAAAATAGATATATGCATTTATATATTGATTTATATATCACTTGGCAATTATATAAGGACTTGGTATTTAAGGAAAATAGTTATATACATTTATATATTAAAAGCTTTATACATTAATATAAAAAATACATTACCAATTATTATGTTCTGTTTTAGGAGTTCTCATACATATAAATATATAAATATATATTAATTTCTACATATTTTTTATATAAATGTACATTTCATATCTAAATCTTTCTCCAATTTAAAAAGCAAATTCAAATTTCCCGCCATACTCAGTGATATTGTGATATTGTTCCTAGTTCGTGAGAACCTAAACTTAGTGCTTTCGAATCCATGAATTTATATATCGATTTATACTTATATATATTTATATATATATATATATATATATATTTATTATATATATATATACGAGTACATATATATATATATATATATATATATATATATATTAGCTGCCTCAATTTGTATGGGAAATGGATATATAAATGTATATATTGATTTATACATGATTATATATACTAGCTGTCTCAGTTTGTATGGGAATTGGATATATAAATGTATATATCGATTTATACATGATTATATATACTAGCTGTCTCAGTTTGTATGGGAATTGGATATATAAATGTATATATTGATTTATACATGATTATATATATATATACTAGCTCTCTCTGGTTGCATGGGAATTGGATATATAAATGTATATAACGATTTATACATGGAATTTCAAGTGTTTTCAAATATATTATTATAAATTTGAGAGATATACAGAAAAAGTAAGTAAATCTGGAAAAAGTTTAAATGTTCATTTAAAATTTTTGAAAGAATAAAATAAAATACTAAATAAATTTTCTTGGAGATTCGAACTTGAGACCCAAAACAAGGACGATTGCAACTGTAACCGAAGCCATTTAACGATCTCGTTCATCTCATCCCCCCCAACAAATCGATAGAATTTTGGTAAATGTGTTAATAATAACTTCACATACCTCTCACACCACTTATCTTGTCAAACAAAAAACCCTATCTGATTCGAACCGGCATCCTTCTGATTAGAAGTAGTTTAACGCTCTAGCCGATTCGGCCACGGCGACTAAGAAATTTCGGCGGCTAATTCTGGAAGGACATGCTGCGAGTGCATCCGACCATCGTGATTCGAGACAAGGTCACAGGGGGATGATATGAAAATATTAAATGTTTACCCAGGGGGTTGAAAGTGGGTTCATTCGATTATGTAGGCTCTTGCTAATTTCAAGCGGGGGGTTACAGGGGGGAAAATTTTGTTCGTTTTTTGCTCAGGAGAGCAGAAAATCGACTTTTTGTAATTTTCGCGTTTTTTCTAGGGAAATTTTTGAAACGTGCAAATCGAAACTCGTAAAAAAAATCTACTGAAAATTTTATGTTAGCGACGGTTGGCAACGGTTGGCAACAGTAGGCAACGGTAGGGAACGGTTGGCAACGGTAGACAACGGTTGGCAACGATTGGCAACGTTTGGCAACGGCTGGCAACGGTTGGCAACTGTGGCAACGGTAGGCAAACGGTAGGGAACGGTTGGCAACGGTTGGCAACGTTTGGCAACCGTTGGCATCTACTTTTTGAAATTGCACATTTTTTCTATGGGATTTTTTTCAAAATTTTTGCTGACCTCAAAGATTTAGCCGAGGTCATTTATATGGATTCCAATGACGTGTCCTTGACTTTGACCTTGGCAACCGTTGGCATCTACACTTTGTAAATTCCACATTTTTTCTATGGGATTTTTTCGAAAACTTTTTGCTGACGTGTCCTTGACTTTGACCTTGACTACGTCATTGAGATCCATATAAATGACCTTGACCTTGACCTTGCCACGTCATTGAGAACCATACAAATGACCTTTACCTTTACTTTAAAACTTTTAAAAAAATCCCATAAAAAAATCGTGAAATTTACAAAAAGTCGATTTTCTGCTCTCCTGAGCGAAAAACGAACAAAATTTTCCCCCCTGTAACCTCCCGCTTGAAATTTGTAAGAACCCACAGAATCGAATGAGCCCACTTTCAACCCCCTGAGTAAAAATTTAATTTTTTCATATCATCCCCCTGTGACCTTGACTTGAATCACGATGATCGGTCGTCGAAGATTGTCCTTCCAGTATCAGCCATCGGAAATTTTTGGTCGCCGTGGCCGAATCGGTTACAGCGCTGAACTAGACTTCAGTAGATCTAGGAGGGCTGGTTCGAATTCGAAGCGTGCAGACGGGGTTTCATTTTTGGCAAATATGCAGATAATAGTTATAATTCATGCTAAAATATCTGAAATCGAATTTTAAATTATCTATTACACCCATTTCACAATAATTGATATAAATTTTTAATTTAACATATTATTAATAACGCGTAAAAAATATTTGGACTAATTATATTCAATTATTTCATATATACACAAATCCCCTGTCCTTGACCACGTCTTTGGGATTCCTATCAATGACCTCGGCTAAATCTTTGAGGTCAGCAAAATTTTCAAAAACTTCTCATAGAAAAAACGTCAAATTTACAAAAAAGTCGATTTTTTGCTCTTCTGAGCGAAAAACGGACAAAATTTTCCCCCCTGTAACCCCCCGCTTGAAATTCGCAAGAACCCACAGAATCGAATGAGCCCACTTTCAACCCCTGGGAGAAAATTTAATTTTTTCATATCATCCCCCTGTGACCTTGACTTGAATCACGATGGTCGGTCGTCGAAGATTTGTCCTTCCAGTATTAGCTAACGCAAATTTTTGGTCGCCGTGGGCCGAATCAGTTAGAGCGCTAAACTAGATTCTAATCCGAAGGATGCTGGTTCGAATCCGATAGGATTTTTAATTCGACAAGTTAAAGCACGTGAGAGGTATGTGAAGTTATTGTTAACCCATGTACCAACTTCTATTAACTTTTTGTCGGAGTTGATTTGGATGAGGTCGTTGAATGGCTTCGGTTGTAGTAGCA
>NW_020539727.1:7758439-7778736 GCF_003426905.1 Ctenocephalides felis | reverse complement strand
CCAGGATCTTTGCCTCCAATGCCCTATCGAATGCCCTACATCTTTCCTCTCCGTTTTGATCGTTCTGTCTAGAGCCTTATTTAGTGCCCTTATCTTCGAATGTGTCGCTTTCTTGTTGCATCTTTATTGTAATCTTGATAAACTCATGGTGCCCCCCTTATTTGAATGACTACGGTCTTCGTTTTTCCAAGTCTTGTCTTTACAATTGAAGCCCCTTATTGTCAGTAACTTCACTTTGTCCATGATTCATATAATCAGTGATAATTATAATAATATTAATTATAATGTTTATATAATAGTAGTAATCCTAACTAATACTGATAATGTTTATAATAGTAGTAATTGCAATTAATTTTAGTAATAAATAATAATTATTAGTTATAAATACTGTTTTATTGTATTTAGAGTGTTATAATAATATAATAATATTTGTAATGTAATGATCTAACCATGTGGTGTAATGTCAAATGAACTATCAAATACAATTATTTAAACTGTATCTGTAAGTGTTTAATTCAATTTCTATCAATTTCAGGGATATTCAATTAAAGTTAAAACACTTATGTATACTTGCTAATTTATCATCATCAACCATTAATATTATTATTCGATTCGATTTCGATTAAGTAAATTTCAAGTTAAGAAATACATGGACTTTTGAATTGAGTAAAAATTCATGGATATATCATGATTTTTTGACATGAAATATTGAAAGAAAAATGTGTGTTTATACATGTTTAATTTGAGTGAAAAAGCGTTGGATATATATTAACGAGATTGAAGTGAGTGAAAAATGTGAATATTTTAAAAGTTTAGTTTGAATATAGCTACTAATATGTTGAAATTATTGTATTATACGATGTTAATAAAATTATTGTAATTATAATAACAACAACTTTTAATTGATATTTCATCTTTTTAATTAGCTATATACTTTAGTTAATATGAGCATGTTATCAGATTGTCTTTGCAATTTAACTTAGAATTATTTAATGGCTCAAAGACTAATTATTTATTTCAACAACTCTATGACAAACAGATTAATTAAGTAGTTCAATTTAATTAATAAGTATAACTAGTGTTAGTTAGTTTTACTTAACTAAGAAAAATATTTTTTTATGTTTTTTTCAAACTTTAATAAATATGAGCAATTTATTAATTTAATTACTTTATTATTTTATTACTTCATTATAAAGGCTAAGATAGTGTTTACAATTTTGCTCATAATTAAATTAATTATTTGCACAAAGACTTATTGCAACTGCTCTGTTACAATTAGATCAATTAATCAGTGTATTTTAATTAATATGTTTAATACGTATCAGTTAGTTTTACTTAACTTAGAAAAAATATTTCCTTAGATCTAACTATTTTTTTCTTTTCTTATATACCGTGTAACTTTAAGAAAAATGAGCACTTTAATTAATTTAGATTGCATAATAATTAGTTCATATTAATTAATACCTATAACTTATATTAATTATTTTTGCTTCTAAACTTACATTTTCTTTCTATTTGTTATAACTTTTTTTTATTTAATTTAACATATTTATTACCTTATTTAAATCCCGCGTGGTAAGGGATTTTTTTAACCCCCAGGTTCTGCGATTACCTAACCATACAACCCTGGTTTAAGGTAACCGGAACCCTGAACGTCAGGTAACCGGAATTCGGTAAACCCTGACGCACGGGGTCGGGGTCGGGGTCGGATTAGCTACCCTACAATTTTACAATTAACTCGCTTACCTCGATTTTTTATTTTTTACCTTACCTGCGTCTCGAACCTGCTACCATATCCTTCCAATCTTCTATCCCATTCACTCCTCTTAGCCCGCTACTCCATGCTGATCACACCGAAACACCGCCACAAACTGGCTTATGTAGACTCGATATAGATAAGCCATAAAATAATTCAACCGGCGACGATTTAACAAGTCAAAAGCACAAAAAAAAGCCGAGTTCGTCACCGGTTGTGTGGCGTAACGGTTAGCGTGATGGCTTTGTACCGCAAAGGTAACGAGTTCGATCCCAGGATCGGGCGGGAAAAAAAGTTCGTCGTGTTGGCCGGTATACCATGCAAGCGTGCCGGACGTTACGTTGATGTAATTAAGAAAAGCTCCGTGTAGGCGAAGGGGTGAATGAAGAAAACCTTCCCTGCCTCGGGCGCCCTCCCCAGGCATTGCGACCTGGCGGGGGGCGCCCTAGCGGATTTCTTCACTTTATTTACTTAACTAGCCGGCGGGGGGTCGGGAGGCCCCCCCACGCGGGCGCGGAACCGGTCAATCAAGAACCAAGCCAGCCAGCCAGCCCCCGAATTCAACGCCACGCGCGCGCGCGCGTTACGTAGGGTCAGGTATGTATGTAGTAAAAGGGTACAGTATATACATTTTTAAAATGTACTAGTACGCGTACAGTATATAATTTTTAAAATGTACGCGTACAGATATACATTTTTAAAAATGTACGCGTACGCGTACATTTTTAAAAAATTACGCGTACATTTTTTAAAAAATGTATATACTGTACGCGTACATTTTTAAAAATGTATATACTGTACCCTTTTACGTACGTACATACTGTACCCTTACGTTTGTACATACTGTACCCTACGTACGCGCGCGCGCGCGTGGCATTGAATTCGGGGGCTGGCTGGCTGGCTTGGTTCTTGATTGACCGGTTCCGCGCCCGCGTGGGGGGGCCTCCCGACCCCCCGCCGGCTAGTTAAGTAAATAAAGTGAGAAATCCGCTAGGGCGCCCCCGCCAGGTCGCAATGCCTGGGGAGGGCGCCCGAGGCGGGAAGGTTTTCTTCATTCACCCCTTCGCCTACACGGAGCTTTTCTTAATTACATCAACACGTAACGTCCGGCACGCTTGCATGGTATACCGGCCAACACGACGAACTTTTTTTCCCGCCCGATCCTGGGATCGAACTCGTTACCTTTGCGGTACAAAGCCATCACGCTAACCGTTACGCCACACAACCGGTGACGAACTCGGCTTTTTTTTGTGCTTTTGACTTGTTAAATCGTCGCCGGTTGAATTATTTTATGGCTTATCTATATCGAGTCTACATAAGCCAGTTTGTGGCGGTGTTTCGGTGTGATCAGCATGGAGTAGCGGGCTAAGAGGAGTGAATGGGATAGAAGATTGGAAGGATATGGTAGCAGGTTCGAGACGCAGGTAAGGTAAAAATAAAAAATCGATGTAAGCGAGTTAATTGTAAATTGTAAGGTAGCTAATCCGACCCCGACCCCGACCCGTGCGTCAGGGTTTACCGAATTCCGGTTACCTGACGTTCAAGGTTCCGGCTACCTTAAACCAGGGTTGTATGGTTAGGTAATCGCAGAACCTGGTGGTTAAAAAAATCCCTTACCACGCGGGATTTAAATAAGGTAATAAAAATGTTAAATTAAATAAAAAAAAAGTTATAACAAATAGAAAGAAAATGTAAGTTTAGAAACAAAAATAATTAATATAAGTTATAGGTATTAATTAATATGAAATAATATTATGCAATCTAAATTAATTAAAGTGCTCATTTTTATTAAAGTACACGGTATATAAGAAAGAAAAAAAATAGTAATATCTAAGGAAATATTTTTTCTAAGTTAAGTAAAACTAACTGATACGTATTAAACATATTAATTAAAATACACTGATTAATTGATCTAATTGTAACAGAGCAGTTGCAATAAGTCTTTGTGCAAATAATTAATTTAATTATGAGCAAAATTGTAAACACTATCTTAGCCTTTATAATGAAGTAATAAAGTAATAAAGTAATTAAATTAATAAATTGCTCATATTTATTGAAGTTAAAAAAAGACATAAAAAAATATTTTTCTTAGTTAAGTAAAACTAACTAACACTAGTTATACTTATTAATTAAATTGAACTATTTAATTAATCTGTTTGTCATAGAGTTGTTGAAATAAATAATTAGTCTTTGGGCCATTAAATAATTCTAAGTTAAATTGCAAAGACAATCTAATAACATGCTCATATTAACTAAAGTATATAGCTAATTAAAAAGATGAAATATCAATTAAAAGTTGTTGTTATTATAATTACAATAATTTTATTAACATCGTATAATTTAATAATTTCAACATATTAGTAGCTATATTCAAACTAAACTTTTAAAATATTCACATTTTTCACTCACTTTAATCTCGTTAAATATATATCCAACGCTTTTTCACTCAAATTAAACATGTATAAAACACACATTTTTTCTTTCAATATTTCATGTCAAAAAATCATGGATATATCCATGAATTTTTACTCAATTCAAAAGTCCATGTATTTCTTAACTTGAAATTTACTTAATCGAAATCGAATCGAATAAATAATATTAATGGTTGATGATGATAAATTAGCAAGTATACATAAGTGTTTTAACTTTAATTGAATATCCTGAAATTGATAGAAATTAATTAAACACTTACAGATACAGTTTAAATAATTGTATTTGATAGTTCATTTGACATTACACACATGGTTAGATCATTACATTACAAATATTAATTATATTATTATAACACTCTAAATACAATAAAACAGTATTTATAACTAATAATTATTATTTATTACTAAAATTAATTGCAATTACTACTATTATAAACATTATCAGTATTAGTTAGGATTACTACTATTATATAAACATTATAATTAATATTAATTATAATTATCACTGATTATATGAATCATGGACAAAGTGAAGTTACTGACAATAAGGAGCTTCAATTGTAAAGACAAGACTTGGAAAAACGAAGACCGTAGTCATTCAAATAAGGGGGGCACCATGAGTTATCCAAGATTAACAATAAAGATCATCAAGATGCAACAAGAAAGCGACACATTCGAAGATATAGGGCACTAAAATAAGGCTCTAGACAGAACGATCAAAACGGAGAGGCAAAGATGTAGGGCATTCGATAGGGCATTAGAGGCCAAGGCAACTAAGTCGAGGAGGCATGATGGAGGCATTCAATAAGGCATTGGAGGCAAAGATGCTGGGAATTGGACAAAGCAACCAAGACGCGGAGGCAAACATTATGGGCATCAAAATAAGGCTCTAGACAAAACAATCAGAACAGGGAGACGAAGATACAAGGCATCGGCGGTTCAAGTCGAGGAGCATGACGGGGGCATTCAATAAGGATTGGAGGCAAAGATGCTGGAATTAGACAAGCAACCAAAACGCGGAGGCAAAACTCCTGGGCATTCAAAGGCGGCTTCGGGTAAGGCAATCAAGATTCTCTTTACAATAATAGTCCATTGTTGTCGGTCACTTCACATTATCTTGCACGCTCGCATGAACTTCTACGCAATCTTGAAGCTTCTCCGGGGCATTAATAGTTGAAGGATCAGGTCCCTGATGAGGTCTGTGTGTTGTATTTGGTGCGTTGATGGTTGAATTTGAAGAATCTGTAAAGAAAAGATTCATGTTAGCGATGCAGGCATTGTTATTGTTATATAGACATACATACTCTGCAATTAGAGAGAGGTCCCTGATGGAGAGGTCTGGGTGTTGTTTATTGGTGCGTTGATGGTTGAATTGGAAGAATCTGTAAAGAAAAGATTCATGTTAGCGATGCAGGCATTTATATTGTTATATAGACATATACATACTCTGCAATTAGAGAGAGGGTCCTGATGGAGAGGTCGGTGTATTGTTTATTCGGTGCGTTGATGGTTGAATTGGAGAATCTGTAAAGAAAAAGAATCATATTAGCGATGCAGGCATTGTTATTGTTATATAGACATATACATACTCTGTAATTAGAGAGAGGTCCCTGATGAAGAGGTCGGTGTGTTGTTTATTCGGTGCGTTTGGATGGTTGAATTGGAAGAATCTGTAAAGAAAGATTCATGTTAGCGATGCAGGCATTGTTATTGTTATATAGACATATGCATACTCTGTAATTAGAGAGAGGTCCCTGATGAAGAGGTCGGAGTGTTGTTTATTCGGTGCGTTGATGGTTGAATTGGGAGAATCTGTAAAGAAAAGAATCATATTAGCGATGCAGGCATTAATGTATAGACAGATACATACTTTATAATTAGAGAGAGGTCCCTGATGAAGAGGTCGGTGTGTTGTTTATTCGGTGCGTTGATGGTTGAATTGGAAGAATCTGTAAAGAAAAGATTCATGTTAGCGATGCAGGCATTGTTATTGTTATATAGACATATACATACTCTGTAATTAGAGAGAGGTCCCTGATGGAGAGGTCGGTGTGTTGTTTATTCGGTGCGTTGATGGTTGAATTGGGAGAATCTGTAAAGAAAAGAATCATATTAGCGATGCAGGCATTGTTATTGTTATATAGACATATACATACTCTGTAATTAGAGAGAGGTCCCTGATGAAGAGGTCGATGTGTTGTTTATTCGGTGCGTTGATGGTTGAATTGGAAGAATCTGTAAAGAAAAGATTCATGTTAGCGATGCAGGCATTGTTATTGTTATATAGACATATACATACTCTGTAATTAGAGAGAGGTCCCTGATGGAGAGGTCGGTGTATTGTTTATTCGGTGCGTTGATGGTTGAATTGGGAGAATCTGTAAAGAAAAGATTCATATTAGCGATGCAGGCATTAATGTATAGACAGATACATACTTTATAATTAGAGAGAGGTCCCTGATGAAGAGGTCGGTGTGTTGTTTATTCGGTGCGTTGATGGTTGAATTGGAAGAATCTGTAAAGAAAAGAATCATGTTAGCGATGCAGGCATTGCTTTTGTTATATAGACATATACATACTCTGTAATTAGAGAGAGGTCCCTGATGGAGAGGTCGGTGTATTGTTTATTCGGTGCGTTGATGGTTGAATTGGGAGAATCTGTAAAGAAAAGATTCATATTAGCGATGCAGGCATTATTGTATAGACAGATACATACTTTATAATTAGAGAGAGGTCCCTGATGAAGAGGTCGGTGTGTTGTTTATTCGGTGCGTTGATGGTTGAATTGGAAGAATCTGTAAAGAAAAGATTCATGTTAGCGATGCAGGCATTGTTATATAGACAGATACATACTTTATAATTGGAGAGAGGTCCCTGATGAAGAGGTCGGTGTGTTGTTTATTCGGTGCGTTGATGGTTGAATTGGGAGAATCTGTAAAGAAAAGATTCATGTTAGCGATGCAGGCATTTTTATAGACAGATACATACTTTATAATTAGAGAGAGGTCCCTGATGAAGAGGTCGGTGTGTTGTTTATTCGGTGCGTTGATGGTTGAATTGGAAGAATCTGTAAAGAAAAGATTCATGTTAGCGATGCAGGCATTGTTATATAGACAGATACATACTTTATAATTAGAGAGAGGTCCCTGATGAAGAGGTCGGTGTGTTGTTTATTCGGTGCGTTGATGGTTGAATTGGAAGAATCTGTAAAGAAAAGATTCATATTAGCGATGCAGGCATTAATGTATAGACAGATACATACTTTATAATTAGAGATAGGTCCCTGATGAAGAGGTCGGTGTGTTGATGGTTGAATTGGGAGAATCTGTAAAGAAAAGATTCATGTTAGCGATGCAGGCATTAATGTATAGACAGATACATACTTTATAATTAGAGAGAGGTCCCTGATGAAGAGGTCGGTGTGTTGTTTATTCGGTGCGTTGATGGTTGAATTGGAAGAATCTGTAAAGAAAAGATTCATGTTAGCGATGCAGGCATTGTTATGTTATATAGACATATACATACTCTGTAATTAGAGAGAGGTCCCTGATGAAGAGGTCGGTGTGTTGTTTATTCGGTGCGTTGATGGTTGATTGGGAGAATCTGTAAAGAAAAGATTCATATTAGCGATGCAGGCATTATGTATATAGACAGATACATACTTTGTAATTAGAGAGAGGTCCCTGATGAAGAGGTCGGTGTGTTGTTTATTCGGTGCGTTGATGGTTGATTTGGGAGAATCTGTAAAGAAAAGATTCATATTAGCGATGCAGGCATTAATGTATAGACAGATACATACTTTATAATTAGAGAGAGGTCCCTGATGAAGAGGTCGGTGTGTTGTTTATTCGGTGCGTTGATGGTTGAATTGGGAGAATCTGTAAAGAAAAGATTCATGTTAGCGATGCAGGCATTAATGTATAGACAGATACATACTTTATAATTAGAGAGAGGTCCCTGATGAAGAGGTCGGTGTGTTGTTTATTCGGTGCGTTGATGGTTGAATTGGAAGAATCTGTAAAGAAAAGATTCATATTAGCGATGCAGGCATTGTTATTGTTATATAGACAGATACATACTGTTTAATTAGAGAGAGGTCCCTGATGAAGAGGTCGGTGTGTTGTTTATTCGGTGCGTTGATGGTTGAATTGGGAGAATCTGTAAAGAAAAGATTCATATTAGCGATGCAGGCATTAATGTATAGACAGATACATACTTTATAATTAGAGAGAGGTCCCTGATGAAGAGGTCGGTGTGTTGTTTATTCGGTGCGTTGATGGTTGAATTGGGAGAATCTGTAAAGAAAAGAATCATATTAGCGATGCAGGCATTGTTATTGTTATATAGACAGATACATCCTGTTTAATTAGAGAGAGGTCCCTGATGAAGAGGTCGGTGTGTTGACTATTCGGTGCGTTGATGGTTGAATTGGGAGAATCTGTAAAGAAAAGAATCATATTAGCGATGCAGGCATTGTTATTGTTATATAGACAGATACATACTGTTTAATTAGAGAGAGGTCCCTGATGAAGAGGTCGGTGTGTTGTTTATTCGGTCATATTAGCGATGCAGGCATTGTTATTGTTATATAGACAGATACATACTGTTTAATTAGAGAGAGGTCCATGATAAAGAGGTCGGTGTGTTGTCGATGGTTGAATTGGGAGAATCTGTAAAGAAAAGATTCATATTAGCGATGCAGGCATTAATGTATAGACAGATACATACTGTATAATTAGAGAGAGGTCCCTGACGAAGAAGTCGGTGTGTTGTTTATCCGGTGCATTGATGGTTGAATTGGGAAAATCTGTAAAGAAAAGATTCGTATTAGCGATGCAGGCATTGATGTATAGACAGATACATACTTATTAATTAGAGAGAGGTCCCTGATGAAGAGGTCGGTGTGTTGTTTATCCGTTGCGTTGATGATTGAATTGGGAAAATCTGTAAAGAAAAGATTCATATTAGCGATGCAGGCATTGTTATTGTTATATAGACAGATACATACTGTTTAATTAGAGAGAGGTCCCTGATGAAGAGGTCGGTGTGTTGATTATTCGGTGCGTTGATGATTGAATTGGGAGAATCTGTAAAGAAAAGATTCATATTAGCAATGCATTCTGGGCATTCGAATAAAGCTTTAGATTAAGCAATCAAGACACCAAAGACATTGGGTCATTGGGCAGGGCAACAAAGAGGGCGATGCAAAGATCGTGGGCCATTGCGCAACAAAGACAGCGTGGCAAAGATCATGGGCCATTACGCGGGGCAACAAGGATGGCAAAGCAAAGATCGTGGACCATAGGGCTGGGCAACAAAGACACCGTGGCAAAGATCGTGGGCCATTGGGCAGGGCAACAAAGATAGCGAGGCAAAGATCGTGGGCCATTTAGGAAGGGGAACAAAGACTAGAAGGCATAGGGCAGAGCAACAAAGACGGGAAGCAAAGATCGCGGGCTGTAGGGCAGGACAACAAAGACAGCGTGGCAAAGATCGTGGGCCATTGGGCAGGGCAACAAGGATGGCAAAGCAAAGATCGTGGACCATAAGGCAGGGCAACAAAGACAGCGCCGCAAAGATCGTGGGCCATTGGGCAGGGCAACAAGGATGGCAAAGCAAAGATCGTGGACCATAAGGCAGGGCAACAAAGACAGCGTGGCAAAGATCGCGGGCCTTTGGGCAGGGCAACAAAGACGAGAAGGCAAAGATCCTGAGAATTGGACAAAGCAACCAAGAAGCGAAGGCAAACATTATGGGCATTAAAATAAAGCTCTAGACAAACCAATCAAAACGGGAAGGCAATGATGCAGGGCATTGGTCAAGGCAACAAAATCGAGGAGGCGAAAATCCTGGGCATTGAAAGGTGGCATTGGGCAAGGCAATCAAGAATGTATTCACAATGAAGCCCATTGTTGTCGCATAAATTTCTACTGAATATTGATATGA
This sequence comes from Ctenocephalides felis, assembly GCF_003426905.1. Taxonomy (NCBI): domain Eukaryota; kingdom Metazoa; phylum Arthropoda; class Insecta; order Siphonaptera; family Pulicidae; genus Ctenocephalides; species Ctenocephalides felis. Next base: position 7,768,602 of record NW_020539727.1, on the reverse strand, counting down.
ATCAGTGTTTCAAACTTATCACAGTCCTCATCCGAGTCACCTGAAAATAAATAAAATTCATTTTAATGAATAATTAAACTATTCGAAAACAGTGAAAAAAAAGATATATAGAAGGTAAAATGTGCTTTATATGTAATAAAATTGCGTAATTTTAAACAATTTACACAATTGCATTCTTGGAAGATTGATGTGCAATTTTTAATATTTTTAAGCATATGTAATTGTACCACTATAATACTATCACTATGGTAGGAAATTAAAATAAAAACCGAAAGAAAGAATCTTTTGTCATCTTTTGTGATATCACTATTCTCTAATAAATTTGCGTCAAATGCTAATCTGATTGAAATTGCAATGTCATACTACTTTTATATTGTTATATTGCTTATCACTCTTTTTTTATTTTTATAAATCTAAGCTCATTCCTAGTAATATTCTTGAAGCTTCTTTATAAATTTTCCAAATTTATGTCAGTCGCCTTTGTAGAGCATTAATCGTTTGGAAGATTATTAACGTGCGCAACTGACATTGTGCAATGGTTGCAGAAGCTTTTTTAAATACCTAAAAAATGATAATATTACTAAAAAGAACACTGGGGATTGAGAACAATAACATGCATTGTTGAAATATGTCATTGATTGAATACTTAATTTTCAGAAAGAACTTACACTGTTATGTGGCATTGCGTAATTTGAATTGTTAGTAAAACTGCATATACGAATATTAGTTAACTAATAATAAGCGAAACAACATCAAAACTACGAGCAAATTTTCATTTAGATTTTCCTCTTCGATGTTCACTCCATGGCGGCCGGCCAGAGAAAGGACAAAATCCGGGTTACCGCGCCAATGGTGCGGCCGCAGCGCCATCTATCTGCGCGTCACGTGAAATAGACTTTGACAGTTAGTTCGTCGGTAGCGATGGCGGCAAAATCAAACCGAACAAATTATTAAATTCGTTATTGTTGTTATTAACAAAGTTGTTGAATAGAATTTAATATCTCTATAATGTTATAAGTCAAATTATATAAAATTATATATAGTCAAATTTTATAATCAAAAATTTTTAATTGGAAAGTTGAAACACACACATATATATATATATATATATATATATATATCAATATGTATTAATATAACTATTATACGTATTACAGTGTCACCCTGTTCCAAATAAATCCGAAGCAGCTCCAAAGCCATGGCATATAATTTTATTCTTGGTGGAGTTACCACAGGAGGAGTAATTTGTGATGTCACTCCAGGATAAATTTGTGGTACCATTACAGGATGATTTACAGCCGCAACTCTGCTATTGTTTTACGGGATTATTTTATGGCAAGAATGCTGTCCGATACCAAATCTGCTTCTCTTGTCTGGTGCAGATTCCCTAGATATAAATATACTTGTTAATAACATAATTAACTAGTGGGGCGCATGGCATCGTGAATTAAAGCAAATTGCTAGAACTTCCCGTACTGTAATGAAATATTCGAGAAATTTTAAACGTTTTCAAATATATTATTACAAATACTGTAACTTTCATTATTTTTGCTATCTTGTTATATCTGAGCAAATCAAATGTAAATTATAAATCAATTTATCTCCAGAACATTAACAATCGTCATTTCATTTCGAATTCAATTTCAAAAAAAAATAGTTTTTTTTCAACACACAAAATTGAAAAATGCTCCCGTATAGTAACAGTCTAAACGCATTTGGAAACTAGCTGTAAGTGGAATTCTGTCTTGAGGCAATTATGGCATCGTGCCTTAAGGCAAATTGCTGGAACTTTCCGTACCGTAACAAAATGTTCGAGGAATACTGAATGTTTTCAAATAGATTATTATAAATATTGTAACATTGTCTAATATTTATAAGAATTATATAAACTGAATTGCAAAGTTGAAATTATTTGTAAAGTATATTAGAACTATAGTCAAAATTAAAAATAAAATCTGAATTATTTTCGATATACAAAAAAAAAGAAAAAAAATGGAACAAAATTTTTTTTCCAAAATCAATTATTTTGTTAAGACAAACAGAAAGTTCTTTGAATCATTTAAATCGGACGCTTAGTTCTCTCAAAAACTGCCATTTTTTACATATTTAGCTCCGTATCTTCAAAATGGCTGGGCCTGCCTTTGCCAAAAACTAATAAACACTTCTCCCAATCATTACTAATTGAATGCTTTTTAGATCATTCAAATCGGATACTCCGTTCTCTCAAAAATTCGATTTCTATTTTCTGCACTCTTTGCTCCGTATCTCCGAAACGGCTGGACCTGCCTTGGCCAAAAACTAATCAGCTCTTTTCCCTATCAATAGGAATCGAATGTTTTTTGAACCATTCAAATCGGTTGATCCGTACGCCCGAAAACGTGGGCGAAAACACACACACACACACATCCATTTTTTCTGAGGTATGCCAAAATATTCAGAAACCTTCAAAACGTCGAGAAATGCAAAAATTTTCATTTTCGATTTTTGGCCCATTACTATAACTACCTTACGGAAAGTTAAGCAACTCTTTAAATAAAATGAGCATGAAAGTTTCATAAAAATTACTTTTACATGTGTTACATAAATATAATTACATAAATATAATTTTGTTAAATCATGAATTCAAGTAATGTATATTACTTTTTTAAAAAAAATGAATAAATGTAACAATATTCATTATTAAATCATGATTTTAGCATGTTTTTTTTTTTGAATTCTTGGAACGTAACCATTCTTTTTGTACTAGTTTTTTGTTCCTTATAACACGGATTCGTATAGCGCTAGTTTTCTGGAACGTAACTACCGTGTTGTACGAGGGTTACCTGTATCACTATCAAAATGTGCTATTAAATTCAACTGTAATGTATATGAAATTATCTATAATATAAAAATGAATTGCAAAATGTGTTGGTAAGCGCATAACTCAACAACGCCTGGACCAATTTGGCCAATTCTTTTTTTAAAATGTTCGTTGAAGTCCAAGGATGAAAGAAAAAATTGAATTATTGCCGGGAAAACTCTAAAAACAGCCCTTTTCTTGTTCATATACAAACGTTAGTATTTTCATATTTTTGCCATCAGATACGGAATATTTACTCAAGTCAACGAAGCGTTTTAAGCCTGAATTTTTTTACTGTGCTCCAATTTGTATGAAATTTTGAAATTAGGTTTATCTTACTCTCAAGTTCAAAAGTGAAAATAATTTAGACTCCTTTGCCATTTCCCGGGGGACAACATCCCTCTCAGTGGTGTAATTTCATTTTTTTTAAATATCGTCGCATATCGATAAAAGAACTAATAATAAGAAAAAAATGTTTTAAAATGTTTTTCAAAAAAGCAAATACTCATTTTATTTAAAACAGTTGTACATTTAAGATCCATATGGATGGACGTATATACATTTCGGTATAGACTGTAGTGTAAAGAAACATAATAATTTTTAACTAATTGGTAAATATCAGTATAGGTTATTAAAAAAATTGGAACTTTTGATTTGTAAACATAAGTACAGGACAAAGTTTCTCGGGTCATCTAGTTGTAAATGAAAACGTGCACAAGCAAAAGTTTATGTGAGTGTTGCCATGATGGAATGGGAGCTGTCAATTTTTTATTTAAATTTGAAATTTGAATGCGTAAAAATCTGATTTTTTGTTTCAAAAAGTTATAAATTATCTAAAAATATAGTAAATTGTCTAAAAATTTAGTAAATTGTTTGGAATTATTAACTTTCCGTAGGGTAGTTATAGCAATGGGCCAAAAATCGAAAATGAAAATTTTTGCATTTCTTGACGTTTTGAAGGTTTCTGAACATTTTGGCATACCTCAGTAAAAATGTATGTGTGTGTGTGTTTTGTGTGTCCGCATTTTTTCGACTACGTTTTCGGGCGCGCGGATCAACCGATTTGAATGATTTAAAAAACATTCGATTCCTATTGACAAGGAGATGTGCTGATTAGTTTTTGGCAAAGACAGGTCCAGCCGTTATGGAGATACGGAGCAAAGTGTGCAGAAAATACAAATCGAGTTTTTGAGAGAAAGGTGTATCGGATTTGAATGATCTAAAAAACATTCAATTTGTAATGATTGGGAGAAGAGGTGATTAGTTTCTGGCAAGGACAGGTCCCGCCATTTCGAAGATACATAGCTAAATGTGCAAAAATGGCAGTTTTTGAATGAACTAAGCGTCCGATTTGAATGATCTAAAAAACTTTCTGGTTGTATTGACAAAACAATTGCTTTTGAGGATAAAAAATTATTACATCTTTTTTATTTTCCATAAGATATTTTTGTAATTTTGGATTAAAAATTAAAAAAATAACCCAGGCTAAGCACGGTCTAAGCGCCACTCAGGTACAAATGTTTACCCGAGTGCGCTTAGACTGTTTATGTATTGGAGCACTTTTCTAGTTTTATGGAAACTATTGAAAAATGTGAAAATGCCGCCAAGCTAAGCACAGTATAAGCGAAAATGTCGCACAGAATTATTTGCAAATGCGTTTCGACTGTGACTATACGGGAGCACTTTGTCAATTTTGTGCAAATTAGGCAACTATTTTTTTTTAAATTGAATTCGAAATGAAATGACGATTGTTAATGTTCTGGAGATAAATTGATTTAGGATTTACATTTGATTTGCTCAGATATAACAAGATAGCAAAAATAATGAAAGTTACAGTATTTGTAATAATATATTGGAAAACGTTTAAAATTTCTCGAATATTTCATTACGGTACGGGAAGTGCCAGCAATTTGCCTTAAGGCACGATGCCATACACTAATTTGTAAATTGTTTTAAAATGTTGTAAGTTGTCTAAAATCTGCGCAACTGACGTTGTGCAACGGTTGCAAAATCTGATTTAAAACGCCCTAAAAATGATAATATTACAAAAAAAGAACACTGGAGATTAAGAACAATAACATGCATTGTTGAAATATGTCATTGATTGAATACATCATTTTCAGCAAGAACTTACCGTATTATGTGGCATTGCGTAATTTGAATTGTTAGTAAAACTGCACATACAAATATTAATTAGCTAATAATAGCGAATATCATTTTCACTTTATTGATTTGTTAAGAAAAATAAACTAAAAACTAAAAGAATCGAACGCGCCAATTCCCATAAATATTTGCGCGCCAAAATCACTGATAAGCTGTCGCACACTATTAAATTACCGTACACTCAAAAATTAAAACACTTGGGCACAATAATGCACTACACAATAAAAATCCATCACTGTCTCAAAATACTAAAATAAAATTATTCACTGAGGAATTTTCGGCTTCTTTTTCTTCTTTTTCTTGATTTTCCTCTTCGATGTTCACTCCATGGCGGCCGGCCAGAGAAAGGACAAAATCCGGGTTACCGCGCCAATGGTGCGGCCGCAGCGCCATCTATCTGCGCGTCACGTGAAATAGACTTTGACGGTTAGTTCGTTGGTGGCGATGGCGGCAAATTCAAACCGAACAAATCTCCATAATCGACACTGAATACACTTTATATAAGTATAATTGTACATTTCAAATTATATATTTAAAGATGTTTCACTATCAGTATCACTATCACAATGTGCTATTAAATTCAACTGTAATCTGCTTTCTTATGAAAAAGTGCGCAAGCAAATGTTTATGTGAGTGTTGCCATGATGGAATGGGAGCTGACAACTTTAAAGACAGTTAAGATTTAAATTTGAAACTTAAATTATTAAATAAGAAAAACAGAATTTATTGTTTAAAAATGTATAAAAATTGTATAACATCTCAAAATATATTAAATTGTCTTAAAATGTTATAAATTATTTGGAAATATAGTACATTTTCTAAAAATATAGTAAATTGTCTGAAATTATTGTTGTATTGGCTGAAAATATATTAAATTGTCTTAAAATGTTGTGAATTGTTTGGAAATATGGTAAATTGTCTGAAAATATTGTATATTGTCTGAAAATATATTAAATAGTCTTAAAATGTTGTAAATTGTTTGGAAATATGGTAAGTTGTCTGAAAATATTGTATATTGTTTGGAAATATAGTAAATTGTTTGAAAATATTGTAAATTGTTTAGAACTATTTGTAAATAGTCTTAGAATTTGTTATTATTAAAATTAATATTAACGTTTTAAGTTGCCTGAAATTATTTATAATATCATTTATGAAATCGTACATTTATGAATCCAATTCCCATATAACATAAGACAGTTAGGCCCTATTTAATGATGCAAAAAAGCACCATATATATTTTTATATATCCCATACAAAGAATAAGAGTTAGGCCATCTATAATGAAGTCTAAATCAATATATAAATCCGTGGATAGTATCTTATCATACTCTGATATATATTTATATACTCGTATACTAATTTCTCTTATGCCAAGCCCTTATATAAATTTATAATCGTGTGTAAATCAATGTATATATTTATATATCCAATTCCAATCGAAACTAAGGCAGTTAGGCAATATATAATGATGGAAAAATCAATATATACATTTATATATCCATTTCAACAGAATTTCAACAGTCGATATATACATTTATGGATTCCTTCTAAAGTAAATAAAACTGAAAGAAGTTTAAGTGTTCATTTAAAATTTATTAAAAAAATGAAATAAAATACTTATTAAATTTGCTTGGGGATTCAAACTCGACACCCAAAACAAGAAACATCGCTACTACAATCGAAGAAATTTAACGATCTCGTCCATCTCATCGACTGCAAGTAGTTGATAAAATTTGGTATATGGGTTAACAAAAGCTTCACATACCTCTCTCGCCCGTTAACTTGTAGAATAAAAAACCTTTTCGGATTCGAACCAGAATCCTTCGGATTAGAATCTATTTTAGCGCTCTAACCGATTCGGCCACGGCGACCAGAAATTTCCGACCGCTAACACTGGAAGGACATTGTTCGACAACCGACCATCATGATTCGAATCAAGGTCATCGGGGGATGATATGGAAAAATTAAATGTTTACCCTGGGGGTTGAAAGTGGGCTCATTCGAATCCTTGGGTCTTTGCGAATTTCAAGCGGCGGTTACAGGGGGGAAAATTTTGTCCGTTTTTCGCTCAGGAGAGCAGAAAATCGACTTTTTTGTGAATTTCGCGTGTTTTCTATGGGATTTTTTGGAAAACTTTTTTTTACTGACCTCAAAGATTTGGTCAAGGTCATTTATATGAATCTCCTTGACCTTGACCACGTCATTGAGATCTATATAAATGACCTTGAACTTGACCTTGACACGTCATTGAGGTCTGCACAAAATTCCCTTGAAAACGCAAAAAGTTTTCAAAAAATTCCGATAGAAAAATCATGAAAAATACAAAAAGTCGATTTTCTGCTCTCCTGAGCAAAAAACGGACAAAATTTTCACCCCTGTAATCCCCCGCTCAAAATTCGCAAGAACCAGAGGAATCGAATGAGCCCACTTTCAACCCCCTGGGTGAATATTTAATATTTTCATATCATCCCTCTGTGACCTTGACTCGAATCATAATGGTCGGTCGTCGAAAAATGTCCTTCCAGTATTAGTCGCCCGAAAATCTTGGTCGCCGTGGCCGAATCAGTTAGAGCGCCAAACTAGATTCTAATCAGAAGTACGCTGGTTCAAATCCGAAAGACGTAGATGGGGTTTGTTTTATTCAACAAGTTATTATGAAGTAAGTAAAACTGAAAAATGTTTAAATGTTCATTTAAAATTTATTGAAAAACTAAAATGAAATACTTAATAAATTTGATTGGAGATTCGATCTCGAAACCTAAAACAAGAACGTTTGCCATCGCATCCGAGGCGATGGCACCCTTAACGTACGTACATACTGTACCTTTACATGGTAGCGGGTTCGAGACGCAGGTAAGGTAAAAAATAAAAAATAGAGGTAAGCGATTTAATTGTAAAGTTGTAGGGTAGCTAACCCGACCCCAACCCCGTGCAACCTGTCGTTCGAGTTAGGGGTTGCTTAAACCATGGTTTTATGGCTAGGTAACCGCAGAACCTGGGGGTTAAAAAAATCCCTTAGCAACCGGGATTTAAAAACGGTAATAAATATGTTAAATTAAATAAGAAAAAAGTGATAACAGAGAAAAAGAAAAAACATTTTGAGTCTTTAAGATGTATTTTTTTATAAGTTTAGAAGCAAAAATAATTAATATAAGTTATAGGTATTAATTAATATGAACTAATTATTATGAAATCTAAATTAATTAAAGTGCTCATTTTTCTTAGAGTTACACGGTATATAAGAAAAGAAAAAAATAGTAAGATCTAAGGAAATATTTTTTCTAGGTTAAGTAAAACTAACTGATACGTGTTATACATATTAATTAAAAAACTGATTAATTTATCTAATTGCAATAGAGCAGTTGAAATAAGTCTCTGTACAAATAATTAATTTAATTATGAGCAAAATTGAAAACACAATCTTAGCCTTTATAATAAAGTAATAAAATAATAAAGTAATTAAATTAATAAATTGCTCATATTTATTAATGTTAAAAAAAACATAAAACATATTTTTCTTAGTTAAGTAAAACCAACTAACACTAGTTATACTAGTTAATTAAAATGAACTAATCAATTAATCTGTCAGAGTTGTTGAAATAAATAATTAGTCTTTGAGCTATTGAATAATTCTAAGTAAAATTGCAAAGACAATCTAATAAAGTGCTCATATTAACTAAAGTATATAGCTAATTAAAAAGATGAAATATCAATTAAAAGTTGTTGTTATTATAATTACAATAATTTTATTAACATCGTATAATATTAGTAGCTAAATTCAAACTAAACTTTTAAAATATTAACATTTTTCATTCACTTCAATCTCGTTAAAGTCATGGATATATATTTATATATATAAATAAGACTAAGACTTATATATATAAATAAGAATAAGATTCAATTTGAATAGAAAAACACACAATCTTATTAGTACTTTAATTTCTAAAAAACAAATCTCTAAATCTTTAGGCTTTTCTTTGAAAGTGTTTCATCCTAGCTTTCCTAAACTTTACTGTCTTCCTAAGGTTCACAAACCAAATTTACCATTCAGACCTATCGTTTCTGACATACATTCTCCTTTAAACAAACTCTCAAAATTTATTAGTTCTATCCTTTCAAAAGTTACCGTTTCTTCCAAGTTTAACGTTTCCAATTCTTTCAATTTAGCTAAAATTTTAAACAAATCCGAAATCCCTTCCAACTTTTCTTTAGCCAGCTTTGACGTCATTTCCTTGTTCACCAATATTCCTTGGGATCTTGCTTTACAGGCAGTCAATGACCGTTGGAATGACATCCAACCTCATACATCTTTTGACTTGATCTGGTTTAAAACTACTTTAAATTTCATTTTTGAAAATACTTACTTTTGTTTTGACGATAAATTTTTTTCACAAACTTTTGGTTTGCCCATGGGGTCTAGTATTAGTCCTCCTGTGGCTGATTTAACTTTACAAATTTTAGAAAATTTTATTTTAACAAATCTTCCCGTTCAACCTTATTTTTATTATAGATATGTTGATGACATCCTCTTGTGTTTAGATAATGATTATGTATCCCACACTTTAAATTCTTTTAATTCTTTTAATAAGAATTTGCAGTTCACTTGTGAACTTGAAGCTCTAGTAATTCTATCAGTTTCTTAGACTTAAAACTTATAAGAAATAATAATGTCATCCTCACTGACTGGTTCCAAAAACCAACTTGGTCTGGTCGATATTTAAATTATTTTTCTTATCACTCTCGTTCTATAAAAATTTCAGTTGTCATTTCCTTAATAGATAGGGCCATTTTGTTAAGTGACAAGATTTTTTGGGAAAAAAACCTATCTTTAGTTCGTGCTGTTTTGAATAATAATTCTTATCCTTCATATTTAGTAAATAACGTCATCAAAAATAGATTAGAGTTTTTACAAAACAATTTAAACAGTTCTTCATATCTTAACATTCTTTTTCAAAATCTAATTCTTCTTCTTAGATAAATATAAAGTGTTATTTGTTTACCCTTTTATCAGTTTTTCTTATTTTTTAAAAAGTTATTTGCCGCTGAAGGTTTTCTTTTGGTTTTCAGTTTTGATAACCTTTCCGTTGCCTTTTTTCTCCTCTTAAATCAAAAACTCCCGCTGATAGGATTACTGATTCTGTTTACAGGTTGGACTGCAATG